>NC_057800.1:136912460-136918169 GCF_018294505.1 Triticum aestivum | reverse complement strand
CGACGGGCGGCAGGGTTGGCGGCGGTGGTGGTGGTGTTGGGTGCAGGGGTGGCGACG
Source organism: Triticum aestivum (assembly GCF_018294505.1). Taxonomy (NCBI): domain Eukaryota; kingdom Viridiplantae; phylum Streptophyta; class Magnoliopsida; order Poales; family Poaceae; genus Triticum; species Triticum aestivum. The sequence goes on along the minus strand of NC_057800.1, from coordinate 136,918,112 downwards.
TATATAAAGGGGCGGGGGCGGCGACTTGGAGGAGGGGGCAAGGCGCGGCAGAGGCGGAGTCCAACTCGGACTCCGGTCCGAGTGGCGGCGGCGGCGGCAGCGCGCGCGCAGGAGGCGGCGGCGGCTGCCTGGCGCGGCTGGGCCTTAGGCCCAGTCGGCGCGAAACCTCTTTTCTTTTTTTAAAAAAAAAAATTCGCCGACCGAAATAAAATCCTAGAAAAAATAAATAAAAACCTAAAAATGCCAAAAAAATTCACCGTCTAAATAAAATATTTAGAACAAGATGAACATTTTCTTGGCCCTAAAATGCAATTTTGAAAAACATGCAATTTTTCTAATGCAAATAAAATCCGAAAAAAATCCAATAAAAAACAATTTAATGATTTTAATATTTTTCCTCCAATATTTCATTTATTTTGGAGAAGTCATATTATCTCCTCTCTTTAATTTTTAATGTGAAATATTTTTCGAAGAGAAATAATTAAAATCAAATCCTCTTTTCATTATTTGATAAAAGAATCAAATATGAAGACCGGGAAATCCCCAACTCTCTCCGAGGGTCCTTGAGCTGCTTAGGATTTCAAGGATTACGGAACGGAAAAGCAATAAAACATGATATGCATGGATGATCTATGTATAACATTCCAAATTGAAAATTTGGGATGTTACAATAATGCTAATTTCGAAAGGTTCTACATGTTGCATGTGGAACTTGTTGTTGGTGCACTTGTGTAATGGGGTAGCCGAGTGCTGAAGCTATATCATGTTGTACTCTGATGTATTTCAATTATGAAATTCTACTTCCTTAATACGGAAATGAAATATATTGTGTGCTTAATATGAAATGTCAATTAGATTAATAAATGGATTATGAATAATTGGATAATTAGCTTGCTAATGGCGAATTAGCCTGCTAATTGTGTTTTGCTATTGCAAACGGTTGTTGAAAAAATACCGTGGGAGATGACCTCAGGCAACGCACACAGTTTCTAGGAATAAACCGTGTTGAATCAATGAACAATCACACATGACTTTCTCTTGAAAATTGTTTGTGTTAGGCCACCTTGTGCAAACATTTACCACATAAAAATTGTGTGTGATGGACAGTCTTTCCCATACAGTTTCTTCTATGGACCGTGTGTGATACATTCAATAACACAAACGATTTAACGGGAAAAATTGTGTGTGATGTACCTGTGAACGGAAACGTTTTCCTTGGAGCGACTGTGTGGGATGTGCATAAGAACGGAAACGTTTAGCGGGGACTGACTATGTGGGATGTACTTGCGACCGGAAACAATTTCACCATATAATTGTATTTTTTAGCTTTGATGCACGTATTTCCGTATTTGACTGCTCGCCGGTTGCACACGGCCTCATTTTGCCGAATGTGTGTGCCAGGAGGGCATATCCCCGACGGTTTCTGGGTTGTGTGGGAAGGACCCCCTATCGCCCACACTCAATTGGCGACGGTTCCAAATGTCGTCGCGGAAAGGGGTTTTAACCCGTTTTTTAGGACCGACGCGCACCAGTGAATATTGTCCAACCTAGAGATGTTTTTCCCACCGTCATTCTTTGATGTCATGCTCCATCTCACTGTGCACCTTGTCGATGAGATAAAGTATTGTGGTCCTGTGTTTCTTCGCAACATGTATCCCTTCGAGCGGTTCATGGGAATACTGAAGCGCTTTGTCGGAACCGAAACCATCCATAGGAAAGCATCCTACAAGGTTATACCACAGAGGAGGTGGTTGAGTTTTGCACCGAATACATGAAACAAAGACCTATAGGTTTGCCCCTCTCTCGCCACGAGGGAAGGCCGAAAGGTAAGCCGGTCCTTGCTGGCATGCAAATGGCTGCACTTGGAGAATTGGCAGAGAAAGCCCATTTAACGGTACTGCTTAACAACCCAATTCTCGTTGCTTATACCGAAGAACACTTGGTGGAGATATGCCAAAGCTTCTTACCAATGGTGCCTTCATCAGAAGTGTAGATGAAGGAGCACACTAACAAGTACGCCAAATGGCTGAAGAATCGTTTGGCACAAGGATCCATCTATGACATTGCTACGTGGTTGGCACAAAAGCCATCACTTACGGTGTTGACGTACCAAGCATATGACATAAATGGATACACGTTCTACACTGAGGAACGTGATAAGAAGACCTCGTATCAGAATAGCTCTGTTCGAATAGAATGCATGACTGTAAATGAAGCTGATAAAAGAATATACTATGGAACCATCAAAGAGATTTGGGAGCTTGACTATGTGAAAGTTAAGGTGGCATTATTCAGGTGCGCATGGATCTCTCTTGGTCAGGTAAGGATTGATGAGTACAGGAAGACTTGTGTTAATAGGACAACGATGGCATATCACGCGGACCCATTCATTCTTTCCAGTGATGCTACCTAGATTTTCTTTGTGGAAGACCCCTTGCATAAGAATGGCCATTTAGCGATGCATGGGAAGAGAAGGGTACTGGGTGTCAATGTTGTTCCGATCAGGACGAGTATGATGAATTTGATGAGTTGCTAGCCAAGGGATCACACACTAGTGCAACAGAGAAGCGTAAAATCATCAAAAACCCCAAGTTCATTTGGGGTCAACTTAATGATCCCAGTTTCCCCATGTACATGGGAATTAAGCCATAAGACTAGTCTTTATGCCTACCCTGCAACTTAATTCGTTCAATTTAGAACTGTCGTGTGTACTGAATTTGTGAGTTATGCCCGGTTTTCTGTTGATGTAAGAACCGTTAATATGTTGACCTTGATATGCTATCAGCTCAGGCAATGAATATGAACTGTTTTTTGTTGTTATTATTATTATTACTATTATATCATAGAGGTAGCGCACTCAATCGATCTCACTATAGTATGTGTGAACCAAAATATGCAATTTGGTTTGCGAATATCACACGGTTTGTTGATGAAAGCCATGTGCCGACCAAACCCCGCCACCCCGCCCACGATCTGAGTCGTGCTTTCTGATTGGCCAAAACCCAACCCCACGGATCGTACGTCGTCTGCACCGTTGGATGCTGCCAGATCGAACGGCGATCCTCATACCTTTCGACAGCACATGCAGTTCCGGTTGTAATTTTATTTTTATGCACAAAATGCACGTTAATCTAAAAAAGTGTCTTAAATATAGCTAAGATACCTGAAATGCGCTAGAAAATCAACGTGGTATAATGGTGATTGCGTACCGTGGAAATTTTTATGAGGCCAAACGATGAAGTCACCGACCACAGGAGTTTGAATTGACACGTCTCATTTTGGAAAACCATGATCCTTCATGTGAGATGCTCTGGTATGGAAGGAGCGGTCATCAAAACGTGTGCCAAATTTTACCGATTTTTCTCCACGGGGTCGTGAGAGCACGCCACAGGCACACATCGATTTTGATGATGTTCGAACTCCATCTAAATTTTCTGTAATTAAAATACCAACTAGGCCTACGCCAGTGGCTGCACCTCACGGCCGAAATGTTTGAAAGTTCTCCCCGCTTCTCGAACAAGCAGATGAAAACTCACAAAGCGACGCACAAATGATATGTACACCTTTGCTAGGCTGATAGTAAGGGGGTATCATAGCTAGTATCATCCATGCCAACTAGGCAATTTTGATGAGTTGTCATAGAATTAATTAAATGAAGAAAGAGAAGGTTAAGTATCATATCATGAAACCATATCATAATAAATGTTATGCTACTATGTGTCATGCATGACAATACAAATAAAGTACTACATATGATACTAGCTACTCTATGATACTATGCATTAGAGCAAGTAAGTACACAATAGAGTGACATAAGACTAGCGACAATGGGTAGTAACATAGAATGTTACTAGTCTATGTTACTACCTCTATAGTGGGGAGTAACATATGTTTAGTAACATGCAACACTTCATTTATTAGTCTATAGACTCATCTTGCCTTGAGATGTGTGATGTTACTCAGACTAGCAACAATGGGTAGTAACATAGACTAGTAACATGCCCATGTGTTACTAGTCTATGTTACTACCTCTATAGTGGGGAGTAACATATATGTGTGGTAACATGCAACACTTCATTTATTACGCTATAGACACATCTTTCCTTGATATGTACATGTGATGTTACTCATGCTACTAGTAACTAGCTATGTTACTACTTTCCTCTCTTTCTTCATTTATTGATTGCCACATCATCTACTTAATTTATCTAGATATGTGTGATGTTACTACCTATGTTACTCCCATTGTGGGTAGTCTCATACTATAGTAAGACTATACCCACAGTGGGAGTAACATAGGTAGTAACATCACACATATCCACTTACCTCCATTTCTTCATTTATTGCTTGCCACATCATCTATTTTATCTAGATATGTGTGATGTTACTACCTATGTTACTCCCACTGTGGGTAGTCTGGCTATAAGGAATAGAATAATATATATATATGTGCTTATTAGTTGGAGGAAAGAGAAGAGAAGCGGGCTCTTGGTTAGTAGAGCCAGCTGCAACACGAGACCCAAGACACTTTGTGAGGATGTAAGGTGGACCAACTATTGATAAACTAGTACATATATAAAACTTATTGTTGTACATGCCCGCTAAGAGGTTGGCTGTATATGACATGGAAACTTCTTAAAGCCGACCCTTGGTTGTATTATTAACCATGCATGCTCTTAGTGAGGTAGCTAGTATATCATAGACGACTAGCTAGTATCAGACTAGCCACAGTGGGAGTAACTTCAGCAGTAACACCGACTCCAACTCAGCAAACTTGCTTATGTGGCAATAAGTTAATGAGGAGAGAGATAGTTTCAGTAACTTAGCTAGTTACTATAGCATCACATGTCCCAATGCAATATGAGTCTGTAACCTAAGAAATGAAGCTTTGCATGACATTGTACTTATGTTACTACCCACTATGAAGGTAGTAACATATATAGTCTAGGGATATGTGTATGTTACTAGTGTACTACTCTCCATTGTGGCTAGTCTCATACTCCCTCCTTTCCGATTTAGGCTGGTTGTAATGGTATTATCATAAGCGGTATCATGCATGCCAACTAGACTTTCCGGATGATGTGGCACACAAGAGAGGATGTGGTATCATATCATGATACCGTGTCATACTAAATATTGTACTACTACTTTGTGTGATGCATGACAATTAGTAAGGCAACCTAAGATGTTAACTAATGATACTATGCATTACAGAAGTAGTATCCTAGCTACACTATCATATATATGCATGCATGATACTACTAGTATATATATAATACTCCCCATTACAACCAGCCTTATAGGGTTAAATTCATAAATACGGTCATCTATAATATATACTCCCTCCGTAAACTAATATAAGAGCGTTTAGGTCACTATTTAGTAATCTAAACGCTCTTATATTAGTTTACAGAGGGAGCTAGTACTACTCTATGATACTATATATGAACTATGAAGGTACATACGTAGTATCATACAATAGTATCATATGCATGATACTATATATATATATATATAGTATATGATACTCCCCACTATATAAGGCTGGCCATAGTGGCCGACGATGTCATGCACTCGTAAATAGCAAGTATGCTGATGTGGCAAAGAATTAAATATATATAAAGAGGGTTAGAGTAACATATAGTAGGTAGA
>NC_057800.1:136853480-136911979 GCF_018294505.1 Triticum aestivum | reverse complement strand
TGATACTATACTCTATGTATTATACTATGCGCTATAATTAATCAAAGGTAGTATCATACACTAGTATCATATGTACTATATATTCATGATACTAGTATATGACACTCTCCACTATACTCATGATTTCTTACCGTGGAAAAAAATTGGAGGCGAAACAATGAACTCATGTTTTCATTCGAACAAAAATATGATGTTAGGTAATGTAAATGTTTTCAAAGAGCACATGGTTCACTTACAAAAGCCGTGTGTCCACTAAACCGTGGCCGATGCACCCCCCATCCCTCTGCCATGCGCACGATCTGAGTCGTGCGGTTTGATTGGCCAGAAACCAAACCCCACGGATCATATGTCTGCACCGTTGGATTCTCCATGATTGAACGGCGATCCTCATCCCTTTCGACAACACATGTACATGTTTTCAAATAGCCCCTCCCCCAAAAAATGTTTTCAAATAGCACCCGGTTCACACACGAAAGTCGTTTGCCTACAAAACCGTGGCCGATGCCCCCCTCGCTGCGCGCACGATCTGAGTCCTGCGTTCTAATTGGCCAGAACCCAAACCCCACGGATCGTACATCTGCACCATTGGATGCTCCCAGATCGAACGGCAATCCTCATCCCTTTCGACAGGAAATGCAGTCCAGCTAGGAATTGATTTATATGCCAACATGCACGGTAAATGCCAAAAAATGTCTTACATATAGCACACGAGACCTGAAATGCGCCAGCAAATCAAACCCGTGGTAAATTTGTGATTGGTTTACGTGTGAAAAATTTAAAGGTGAAACGATGAACTCACGTCTTAATTTCAAAATTAGTACGTCTTCATTTCAAATGAAATTATTCTGTTTGTGCACATGAGCGCTTTTAGAGGCAACTGTTTGCATAGGCCTTTTCGCGCGCGCGGCGACCGGGGATATTTTTCACCCTTTTCACCTAGGCCGCCAACACCCCCACCATCCGCCCGCGTTTCACTCAACTAGTCCACCCAATCTCCTTCGCCAGCTCCCCCTCCCCCAGATCCACAGCAGAACCCTCTCCGGCATCGTCGTGCTCACCCCGGTCGTGTGCCAGCTCTTCGGCGTCAAGCCTACCTCCACTATCGTTCCCAACATGCGGCGGCCCGCGCCTCGCCCTCTTCGTTTGCTCGCCAGCCACCCTCGAGCATATCGATGCAGTGACCCTCGCCTCTCCTATGGTCCGGTCGGGTTTGCATTAAGAAGCCTGTTAGTTAGTGCTCTCCATCGCGGTGAGGCATATTTCCTCGCAATACCTCTTCCAACTTCATTCCGTATGTTCCCAAATTGGCTATAAATAATGGAGAGCGTATATATGTACATTATCTACCTTCCTTACTACATATAAGTTGTATTTGTTCCAATAAGTTACTGCCTATTTATAGATCGCGGGCGCTCGAGTCACACAAACTTAACAAATTAGCCGTACATTTTATAAATTATTGCATGGCATGTTTAGAAAGCTTGGTACCAAATTGTTAGTTTTATACTTATCCTCCTTTCCTGAGTTTTGCGTGTGTTCTCTGTAGATGCCGAGTAGCAGCGACAGCACTCATTCAGGCCATGTATCTTCATCTGATTCAGACAACCCTAGGTCTTCAGTAGATTGTGAGGGATCAAGTAGTCTTGAACGGGATAGAGCTGCAACAATTACCCTTTCAATCAGGACACAGAGGAACGCTCCAAGGAAGCCCACACAGCAGCCTAAAGGTGTATATGAAGTAACCGAGATTGATTTAAAGTCCTGGGCTCCAACTAAACCAGATAAAGCACGCATGAGGTTCAGGAGTGTGTGTGGATTTGTTGGCAGGGCAAGGATCAACATTAATCTGTCAGGGTTTCGGAAGGCTGACATAGAAACACGGTGAAGGATAGTCCAGGAGATCATGGATCACTTCAACGTTCCAGAGCAGTGGAGAATGCAGGTGGAACATGCTGCACTGAAGAAGGCTAGGGATGCTTGGAGAAACTGGAAGCACGTGTTTTACAAGAAGTACTTGAGTGAAGGCAAGGACCCAATCCCCGCATACCCCCAAATTATGAAGGCAGACTGGGCAGAATTCAAAATGGTTGGGGCAACTCTAGAGTTTGCTGCGAAGAGTTTCAAGTAATCGGAACTTCAGAAGAAGAACATACACCCCCACCGTATGGGTGTGGCAGGATACTACAGCATGAAACTGATATGGGAACAGGAGGACAAAGAAGCAGTAGCGGCGGGTAGGAATCTGGCCTTTAGTGAAATCAAGGGCAAACACGCCAGAGACTACTTGTGGGCACATGCAAAGAGGCGTGATGACGAAACTTATTACTTTGAAAACGCACGTGATGCCAAACTATATGAAGTGATGGTAGAGGCTTCCAAGATCCCTGGAAGGTTCTACAGGAACTCAGGGCCATGTGACATTCTGTCCATTTCTCTGGACACAAAAGAGCCCCCTGGCCGTGCAAGGGGTATAGGTGTTAATGTCCCGCACAAGAGGGCTTTCACACTCAGCAAAGAAGAGAGGCTCAGCATGAAAAAAGCAAGGAGTGAAATGAAGCAGAATGCATTGTTTGAAAAGTTGAAGAAGGAGATTTATCTGGCTGTTCAAAAGGATGTTGAGGAGTCAATGATGATGCAGAAGACTCTAACACTGACAGATAGCCAGCAGATGGGAGGGGAGGCGGGCATGGATGATGCTACTTATTGCGCGACAACACTGCACAAGAGTAGTTGTGCATCAGCTGACCCTAGCGACACTGAGACTGCAGCTGCTCATGATGATGCTATATCTAATCTATCTGGAATGAAAGACAGACTGAAGGGCATGCTTACACATTATGAAGGTACATTAAAATGTGCAACAGCCTGGGTTTGCCCACCCTTCTTGGAAGATGGCCTCTTCTTGGACAATGTGCCATTGAAGCCGGGCTGTGTGAAGTGCTACGTGACTGAAGTAAAGCCTGGATTCAATGAATTTACCCTGAAGAATGTCCTAGGAGACTTCAATGAGAAAAGGACCTTGGGAGAAACACTGTTACATCACATCCAGTGGCCATGAATGGAAATAGAGTTCATCGATGAGATTCCTGAAGCCCCCCAAGAGAAACCACTGTCGCCCCTCAACCGGTGACGCTCTCCTTGCCACAGCAGCTCTCGCGGGCTGATGCATCAACCTATGATCAGCCGGCCCGACTTTGTGGCGTACAGGCCATGTCATCCTCCGCCCCCAAGAAACAAGTGGCAAGGCCTACAACTGCTGATGACGCATCACCGGTTTAGATGCCGGCCGCTGAAGCAGCGGGGGGAGACCCAGCTGCAGCACATGGGTGATGAAGAAGTACATTTTTTGCTTGCTAAAAATAAAGCGGGCGTACTTGAAGCACACAATTACATCCATGGCCAGCCATTTCTTGTTGGCGAATACTTTGATGAGTGCAGCTCCAGTTGCCGCGAGTTACATGAATATTGCATGGATCAAATGTCAGAAGGTCATCATCATTTGCCAGTCCACTACAACAGTGATCATTTCCGACACGATGCTAGTTCCATCATTGTGAGTTTCGACGACTTACGTATCTTCCTCAACTTCAACGTGCTCGATGCCACTCTTGTTAGATGCGTGATTTTGTAAGTACTTAACAAACTCTGATCAACTTCTCCATACAAGGTTGTAAATGATAAACAACTAACTGCATTTTATTCCTCTCAGGGGATTGAACGCGCAGAGAATACAAAGTGAGAGTGTGTATTTCATAGATCCTGCATTAGCAAATGACACAACATTACATGAAAAGGACCGATGGGACTGGGCCGTTAACACGGTCGTCCGTATCTTCGAAAACACGTCCCATGCAGAATCATTTCTCTGGCCAAATCATGAATGGTAAGTTAAGTAAACAACCACACATACACTGATTGTCTTTCAGATTTTGACATCATTCGTAAGTTCATGGCTTTCTTAATATGTAGAAATTACTGGATATTTGTATTCATTGTTCCAAACAAGAACACAGTTTACTACATCGATTCTCTCAGAGAGTCAACAAACGCTCAGGATCTCACGCATCTGCAGCAATTCTTGGATAGGTATTGAATTGTATGATGTTGAAATTAATTTTCATTCATATCTGGTTCAATAATTGATGTTGTCAAAATTCCTCATCATTTGCAGTGTGCTCGCATTGTGGAAAACTAAAACAGGGAACCTGTTCAAGAGGAAACTACCTTTGCAGCACGAGATCGTTTCTCCGGTAACACAACGAAATCCATTATTTTCGGAAAAAAATATCCAACAGTCTGTAAATACCTTTCCTTACGCTAGTCAAATGTTCAACCTTCTAAATAAACTTATTTCTACAAAATAATACATCTAACACCGGTTAGGTTGTTCCTAACAGGACAAATACATGACTAATTTTGTACAAAAAATTTAGTGTCCTCAGCAAGAAGCAGGGACCAACCTTTGTGGATACTATGTTTGCAAACACATGATCTCCATCCGCAAATCTGCTGATAGTTGTGATGATCCTCGCGAATTAGTACCAGTAAGTCTATATTAATTAATATCTTCTACTCCACTCATATGGCACATTTTGATCTTAAAAATAATGCAGCTCATCTTAAAACCGAGGACCCCTGAGCCGCTCCCGGCTGGTGAATTGCTGATGGTTCGGAGATTTATCAGCGACTTCTTCCTGGATCACTTCATCAGTCCCACTGATGATAATGAAGATTTCAACATGTGTTCTCCTGAAACATTGAGTAAGAGTTAGTCGCTAAACATATAATGCATGGATCCATTGTTTTCCATCCGATGAGGTCTTCGTATTTCGTGCACTATGATTAATTATGTAATGCATATATATGTGGACAAATCATTGGAATTTAGCTACCATATGTTCAATTGCAATTGTTGCAAAATCTGATGAATGTTCTTCATGTGGACACTATTTGTTCAATTGAATATTGTGGCGAATTTGTTTTTTGTATGCCGATTCAAAATGGGATATTTTTGTTTATTTGTTCAATTGAATATTGTGGTGAATTTTCATTTTGCGTGCTGATTCAAAATGGGATATTTTTGTTTTAACCTGGCAATTGCTCTGCACACGGTTCAACTAAATGAGTGTGTGCGATCCACATCGGAAAGCATATGTCAATCATAGCGGAACCATCGGTGATACACAGCAGATCACAAATGATTTGCAGCGCTACTACATGTGCATAGGTTCTCCGGAACCATTTGTGATATCGCGTTATCGCACACGAGAACTGGGAGTAAACTGTGCCCAATGCAAAATACAATCCCAGTCGTATCTTTTTCAGGAAACGTGTGGGATCCCAAATGAAAAGCACATGTCACTCTTGCGGCAACCATCGGTGATACCTAACAAATCACAAATGGTCTGTAGCACTTGTATGTGTGCAAAGGGGCTCCTGAACCATTTGTGATAGAACATTATCGCAGATGGTAATTGTTGGAAAACGTGTGTGATGGAGTCTAGCATGGTAGACAGGTTACGTAGAAAACTCGTCTGCGATAGGGCACAAATCGCACACAGTTCATATGTTGGCCCGTGCCCCTTACATACTGTTTCTGAAACGGTTCGTTACAACAGACCGTATGGTTTCACTATGTCATTAGAAACACTTAATCACCGATACCACACGTGCGAAAGAATTTAGTGTGTGTTGCATCACACACGATTACATTTTGGAACGCCTCTGGATCACTGTTCCATATCCCCGACGGTATCTAGGTCGTGTCGTAAGGACCCCCTATCGCACACACTCACTTGGCGACGGTTCCGAAGGCCATCGTGGAAAGGGGTTAAAACCATTTGTTTAGGACCGACACGCACTAGTGTGTGTTTTCATTTAATGAACGGGGTCACATCATTAGAGAATGATGTGATGGACTAGACCCATCCGTTAGCTTAGCACTATGATCATTTAGTTTATTGATATTTTTTCTTCATGACTTATACATGTTCCTATGACTATGAGATTATGCAACTCTCGGATACCGAAGGAACACTTAGTGTGCTATCAAACATCAACGTAACTGGGTGATTATAAAGATGCTCTACAGGTGTCTCCGATGGTGTTTGTTGAGTTGGCATAGATTGAGATTAGGATTTGTCACTAATTGTCGGATAGGTATCTCTGGGCCCTCTCGGTAATGCACATCACTATAAGCCTTGCAAGCAATGTGAATAATGAGTTAGTTGCGGGATGATGCATTACGGAATGAGTAAAGAGACTTGCCAGTAATGAGATTGAACTAGGTATGATGATACCGACGATCGAATCTCGGGCAAGTAACATACCGATGACAAAGGGAACAACGTATGTTGTTATGCGATTTGACCGATAAAGATCTTCGTAGAATATGTAGGAACCAATATGAGCATCCAGGTTCCACTATTGGTTATTGAGCGGAGATGTGTCTCGGTCATGTCTACATAGTTCTCGAACCCGTAGGGTCCGCACGCTTAACGTTCGATGACGATATGTATTATGAGTTATGTGATTTGATGTACCGAAGGTTGTTCGGAGTCCTGGATGAGATCACGGACATGACGAGGAGTCTCGAAATGGTCGATATATAAAGATTCATATATGGGAAGGTTACATTCGGACACCGGAATGGTTCGGGTCATTTCGGATAAGTTTCGGAGTACCGAGGGTTACCGGAACCCCCTCCGGGAAGTTATTAGGCCTTATGGGCCTAGTGGTGGAAGAGAGGAGGCATGCCGAGAGGTGGCGCGCGCCCCCCTAGCCCAAACCAAATTTTACTAGGGCTAGGGCGGCCCCCCTTTCCTTCTCTTCTTCCTCACCTTCCTTCTTCTCCTACTTGGACTAGGAAAGGGGGAAACCTACTCCTACTAGGAGTAGGAATCCCCCCTTGGGCGCGACCCTTGAGGCCGGCTGTCGGTGTCAAATCCGGCGGATCTCGGGTAGGGGGTCCCAAACTGTGCTTCTAGGCCGGACGGTAACAGGAGGCAAGGGACACGAAGTTTTACCCAGGTTCGGGCCCTCTCGATGGAGGTAAAACCCTACATCCTGCTTGATTAATATTGATGATATGGGTAGTACAAGAGTAGATCTACCACGAGATTGAAGAGGCTAAACCCTAGAAGCTAGCCTATGGTATGATTATTATTGTCTATGTTGTCCTACGGACAAAAACCCTCCGGTTTATATTGACACCGGATAGGGTTAGGGTTACGTGGAGTCGGTTACAATGGTAGGAGATCTACATATCCGTATCGGCAAGCTTGCCTTCCATGCCAAGGAAAGTCCCTCCCGGACACGGGACGAAGTCTTCAATCTTGTATCTTCATAGTCCAGGAGTCCGGCTGAAGGTATAGTCCTGCTATCTGAACACCCCCTAATCCAGGACTCCCTCAGTAGCCCCTGAACCAGGCTTCAATGACGACGAGTCCGGCGCGCAGATTGTCTTCGGCATTGCAAGGCGGGTTCCTCCTCCAAGTACTTCGTAGAAGATTTTGAACACAAAGATAGTGTCCGGCTCTGCAAAATAAGTTTCCACATATTTCCATAGAGAGAATAATATTTAAACCAATCTAATCTGCTGACATATTCCGTAGCGTGACACACCACGGCCAAGCCTTTATCCGAGTGGTTTCATTATCCCACCTCAGCGCGTTATGCAAGGCGGTTTCCTTGGCACGTCTTGTTAAAGCAGAGATCGTGTCCCCTTATCCCGGGATTCTCATCAATACGGGCATGGGTAACCCAACCGTGCCATTGATTACGGCGCTTGGAGATAAGCGAGTTTTACCAGGCTGGTGGGGACATGTAGTTGCGTCCACCCATATAAGGGGATAAGGATCCACCTATTCACCTACGCCTTCTTCCTCCTTCGCCTATCCATTCTTGCGCACTCGAGCTCCAGCGCCCAAGTCTGCACTCCCCACCTCAACCTTCTCCAGCCATGTCCGAAGCGGGAGGCAAGTGGATGGTATCCTCCATCACGGAGGGACATATCAAAAAGCTGAGGAAGGCCGGATACCTGTCTAACGACATCGCGTACCGGCTCCCCGAAAAGGGGCAGCTCATCCCCACCCCTAGGCCCCATGAGAGGGTGGTGTTCCTCCCCCATTTCCTCCGTGGACTGGGCTTCCCTCTCCACCCATTTGTCCGGGGGCTCATGTTCTACTACGGCCTGGATTTCCACGATCTGGCCCCGAACTTCGTCCTCAACATCTCGGCATTTATCGTCGCGTGCGAGGCCTTCCTCCGCATTCACCCCCATTTCGGCCTATGGCTCAAGACTTTAAACGTCAAGCCGAAGGTGGTGCGCGGCAACCAGGCGGAGTGCGGAGGCGCCATGGTGGGAAAGATGGCCAACGTCCTATGGCTCGAGGGCTCCTTTGTGGAGACCCTGAAGGGCTAGCAATCGGGGTGGTTTTACATCACCAAGCCGCACGACGCCGAATGGGTCGCACCCCCCGAGTTCCGATCCGGACCCCCTACGCGGCTCACCTCCTGGAAGGAGACGGGCCTATCTTGGGGTAAAAAAGGAGAGTTGACCGGACTCCAAACATGCATCCAAACCCTGGCGGACGAGAAGCTCAAACTTGTCAACGTAGTCCAGGTTATGCTCATCCGCCTGATCCTCCCGTGTCAACAACGGGCTTTCAACCTGTGGGAGTTCGACCCGGCGCGGCAACCAAACTCTGAGCAGGCTCTTCGACACGATGTACGAAGATGCCTGGAAGGTGCTTTTCAAATGCGCCGAGGCTCCCGCATCTGCTACCGAGGATCGCGGATTCAGTGCGCAGCATCACGCTCTCGCGGTAAGCTATTTTTTTTCTTTTACAGGGTATCAGTTTTTCATAGTTTGACTCCATGCGGGATCTAAGCTCCCTTACCTTTGACAGGATTGGCAGGTGACGTCCGGACAGATCAACTGTCCGGCTCCTTTGCCCGAAGGCCCAGCGGACGCTCGCTTGGCGAAGCTGCTGGTTCCGGCACCCTATGTGGTGCCGGAGAAGAAGACCGTGAGGACTCGAAAGAGTGCCCGGCGCCAAGAGGTGTCGGATCCATCATCCGATGGTTCCGAGGCGCATTCCTCCCGTGAAGACGAGGAGGAAGAAGAGGAGAACTCTCCCCCTCCAGCGGGAGGAGAGAAGAAAAGGAAGGCCGCCCTCTCTGGGGAGGCCGGAGGGTCCAAAAAGGGGAAAACCCTTCCTCCGGACTACTCCACTGACGCCGACGGCGGAGAGGAGTGGCAGCCCAGGGCCAAGCCCCTGGCAAAATCGTAAGTATCCGGATACCAGAGTAATTCATAGTATTCATTTATTGCACAACTTTCCCTTACGTCGAATATGTTTATGCAGCCCACCCAAAGACCGGCTTGACGCGTCATTGAGCGGCTCACTGGACTCGTCGGATGTGAACTCCCTTCCGACGACTTCCTTCCCCCGCCCTACGGACGACACCGAAGTGTTGTCCCAACAGGTTCCAAGCCGGGAGGAGGTGGTCCTGGAGGCGTCGCAAGGCGACCTCCCGGACTCCAGGAGTAAAGGGGATGAAACCCCTCAGGGCTCCAAGTCTGACTCTAGGCCGGACACCGCTCCGGAACCTTCAAAGGTTCCAGAGTCCGGCGGGGGACCTCCTTCCAAGAGGAGCAAGTCCACCGTGCCGGCGGCCCCCGTCCAACCGGAGGCGCCGGACAATATGTTGGAGGCGCTCCAAGGCGCCTCCATCAACGAGGAGCACCGCACTATTAAGAGTGTGGTGGTCCAGAAGGTTCAGTCCTCCAAGAGCGGGCTGACTGAAGCTTGTACTAGCCTTTTGACAGGCTTTGAGGTAAGTAAAGAATGTGTAAATAATAGTACCGCATAGACAGTAGCCCCTGATGCTCTGTTTGGCGTTCGGGAAGAAAAGCCGAATAGAGGATCAAATAGAATTCGCAGGAGTCTAACAAAAATGAGTCAATATGCATATGCAGGCTTCCCTGCTTGCGTCCGCCGCAATGACTGAGGAAGTGGACACGCTAAAGCAGAACCTCGAGCGGTCCGAGCAAGAGCTCGGACGTGCCAAGAAGCAGCTCGAGGACAATGAAGGTAAGAAATACCTTGTTTTTAAATATATATAAAAAGGTGCAATTGCAAAGAATGACAGGATTATCGTGGCTATTTTAGGGGCCATATCTGAAGTGGCGACCCTTAAGCAGGCGCTGGTCGAGGCCGAGAAGAGCGCGGCCTCGGAGCGCACCGAGCGGGAGAAGTATGAGGCCGAGGTTGGCAAGGTGCGGCAAGAGCTCCAGGCTCTCATGGAAAAACATGAGAGTTTGGAGCTTGACTCAAAGACGCGAGCGTCCAAGCTCGCGGTGGCTATTGAAAATGCCAAGTCTGCCAAGGCCGAATCCCAGAAGACCCTCCAGGAGTTGGATGAGGTGAAGAAGATAGCGGTGGGTAAGGCATTCTTTATGCAAAGCAAACACATAAACGTGAGTTACTTGTTACTTACCCGAATCCGGAGCTCTCCAGGAGCGTTCGCAGATCTTCCCCGGAGTGTGTCCGATGCCGCCGCATTCTATCGAGCCGAGGATGGAAGCTCGACAGAGAAGGTGTTCTGGTCTCAGTATGCTAAGGCCGGACACCCCGTGCCCCTGAGCGACCAGCTGAAGCAACTGGTCGAGCTCCACAAGGCGGCCGAATAGGCCATGAAGGGCCTCATTGTTCGGCTGTGGCCTGGAGGGGCTCTGCCTGGGAGCTATTTCGGGCTGGTGCGGCAGTTGGTGGAGGCCTGTCCAAGGCTCGAAGTCATCAAGCGCTCCGTCTGTATTGAAGGTGCCCGTAGGGCCCTTGCCCGTGCTAAGGTGCACTGGGGCAAGCTGGATGCTGAGAAGCTGGTGAAGGACGGGCCACCGCCGGGGAAAGAGCATCGCAAGCCCGAGAATTACTATTAAGAATGTTCTGAAGGGTGCCTGCCTTGTGGCGGATGAATGTTCTAGGGATGTAATTTTTGAGTGAAACTTGCTTGTTTTGTCTTGTGCGCTGAAAACTTGTTTATATGTGCTAAGCAATGTTGTTGGAATTTAAAATATTACCTTCTGTGCGGCTGTTTATCAATTCTGAGAGATGGCGAGTCGTCGGCTTCTGCCCCCATGCTGCTAGTGCTGGGGTGTTTGGGGATAAACCTGAGCACTCTTTTTCCCATGTTTGGGTCCTTCGAGGGAGGCGCGCAGCCCAACGAACAAGGCAATCGGACTATAATGCGTGAACACTCTCACTTAGCCATAGAATTCTATAATTTTAAATTTTAACGAAGCCCCTGGTATTCAGAAGACCGAGTTCGGGGCGCTATCCACGCCTTGGCCGGATAGAGCCGGCTCCTCGTCCTAAGCGGCATAAGTCTTTAGGGACTCGAAAAACCTCTCGAACAGCGACCAGCTCTCGCTTCATCATGACAGTCAGTTTTAGCTTTCTCCACTGAGATGCTCGACCCAGCTCAACTGGGGCACAATCGCAGTGGTTCTCCTAGTGCTACCTTAGCCGATGTAGCGGAACGTAAGGCACCAAAACATAGGAGCCGGGAAAACCCAACTATTGACCCTAGACATGATTCGGAGCCGATGCATATAATGCTATAAGTTCGGGGTGCCGCACTTCTTAAAGTGTTCGGACTTCTCACACCGTATTGAGGGGTACTAAAGCCCCTGGCGTATTTTGGCCGTACCAACGTGTACGGGTGCAACATGTCGTTTAAGGAACATATATAAAGAAAAAAAGGTAATGCAAAAATAGACGAAAGCTATGCATTGTTTATTAAAAAGGGCTGCGATCAAAGCAGAACGATACAAATAATGCAATAAGTGGAAGGTTGGACTAGTTAACATGTCCGTTCTAGGGCAAGCTGCGGAATAGTATGCAGAACAGGTATACTGCTCGTGATAGAGACCACCTGGGAGTTCCGTACTGCGGCATGGCTTGTCTGCTTCCCTGGTTCTTGCATCGTTTGTGCGGCAATTGAACTGCCGAACAGGCCTTCCGAAGGATGGAGTCCTGAAATTAAGAGAAAATTAAAAAATCGGCAGCCCCTGGTACGGTTTAAGCCGTATTTTTGGGCGTGTCGTGATGGTGCCCCTCCCCCTGTACCTATGGTATCTCTAGAGCGTAGTTATGTACGTGAAGTACTGGCGTCGCCTTTTTGCGAGGGTTGGGGTTGGGGCCGCATTGCTACGCCTGCTCAGATCGTGCCAGGCGGTCTTGTTGTAGGTTACTCCGGGCGCGCTTGACGGTGTCCGGTCGTTTAGTGGCCGGACTGGAGAACTACCTCGAGAGGCTGCTTTGTACTTCCGCTGCAAGGGCCGCCGTGTGCTCCTCCGTTCGGAGGGAGCGTTCGGTGTTTCCGTTGACCGTAATTGCTCCTCGAGGGCCTGGCATCTTGATCTTAAGGTATGCGTAGTGCGGTACCGCATTGAACTTAGCGAATGCGGTTCGCCCGAGCAGTGCGTGATAACCACTGCGAAACGGGACTATGTCGAAGATTAACTCCTCGCTTCGGAAATTATCCGGAGATCCGAAGACCACTTCAAGTGTGACTGAGCCTGTACAGTTGGCCTCTACACCTGGTATTACGCCTTTAAAGGTCGTTTTGGTGGGCTTAATCCTCGAGGGATCTATGCCCATTTTCTACACTGTATCCTGGTAAAGCAGGTTCAGGCTGCTGCCGCCGTCCATAAGGACTCTAGTGAGATGAAATCCGTCAATAATTGGGTCTAGGACCAATGCGGCGAATCCGCCATGACGGATGCTAGTGGGATGGTCCCTTCGATCAAAGGTGATCGAGCAGGAGGACCATGGGTTGAACTTTGGGGTGACTGGCTCTACCGCGTATACGTCCCTTAACGCGCGCTTCCGCTCCCTTTTGGGGACGTGGGTTGCGTACATCATGTTCACCGTCCGCACTTGTGGGGGAAAACCCTTCTGTCCACTGTTGTTCGGCGGTCGGGGCTCCTCGTCGTCATCGCTATGCAGCCCCTTGTCTTCATTTTCGGCGTTTAACTTGCCTGCCTGCTTGAACACCCAACAATCCCTGTTGGTGTGATTGGCCGGCTTTTCGGCGGTGCCATGTATCTGGCACAAGCGGTCGAATATTCGGTCCAAACTGGACGGGCCCCTAGGATTCCTTTTGAATGGCTTTTTCCACTGACCGGATTTAGAGCCTCTGAATCCGGCATTAACTGCCATATCCT
Organism: Triticum aestivum; assembly: GCF_018294505.1. Taxonomy (NCBI): domain Eukaryota; kingdom Viridiplantae; phylum Streptophyta; class Magnoliopsida; order Poales; family Poaceae; genus Triticum; species Triticum aestivum. Next base: position 136,898,745 of record NC_057800.1, on the reverse strand, counting down.
CAGCATTGTCGCCATTAATGCGGCGCTTCTGCTTGTTGCGACGCGACCTGCCACTACTGTCCCTGGTGTCTGAATTACCAGGGTTATTGGTCATATTGTTGCTACGAGCAAGCCAGCTGTCTTCTCCCATGCAAAAGCGAGTCATGAGTGTCGTGAGTGCTGCCATAGATTTCGGCTTTTCCTGTCCAAGGTGCCGGGCCAGCCACTCATCACGGATATTGTGCTTGAAGGCTGCTAGGGCCTCAGCGTCCGGACAGTCGACTATTTAATTTTTCTTTGTTAGGAACCATGTCCAGATTGCCTAGCCGATTCCTTTGGCTGCTGAATTACGTGACTTAGGTCATCGGCGTCTGGGGGTCGCACATAAGTGCCCTGGAAATTGTCGAGGAATGCGGCTTCTAGGTCCTCCCAACAACTGATTGATCTTGTTGACAAGTTGTTAAGCCAATGCCGAGCTGGTCCTTTAAGCTTGAGTGAGAGGTATTTGATGGCATGGAAATCGTCGCCGCGGGCCATGTGGATATGAAGGAGATAATCCTCGATCCATACCGCAGGATCTGTTGTGCCATCATATGATTCGATGTTTACGGGTTTGAAACCCTCGGGGATTCGATGATCCATTATTTCGTCTGTAAAGCATAGTGGGTGTGCGGCGCCTCTGTACTAGGCGATATCATGACGTAGCTCCAATGAGCTGTGTTCGGCCCTGCCGAATTTGTGGCCGGCATGACGGTTACCGTCTCGAGCCGTGGGGCGCCCACGCGATCCGTAGATCGAGCGTGTTTGCCTTGCCTTGTCCTCCAACATGTCTCGTAGGTCCAGCGCATATTCCCGTGCCTTGGTACAGGGTGCAGCTTGAGTGGAGGGCCGGGAGGCCTCTCTGTCGTGGCCACGAGGTGGCCGGTCGGTCGCATCAAGTGCTTCCTCCTCTAATCGGGGTAGCAACCTGCGCTTTGGGTAGCTCTTGGAGGGGCGTTCGAGTTTATGCTCTTCGGCTGCAAGGACTTCAGTCCATCTGTCGACCAGCAAATCTTGATCAGCTCTAAGCTGTTGCTGTTTTTTCTTGAGGCTTCTTGCCGTGGCCATAAGCCTGCGTTGAAAACGCTCTTGCTCGACGGGATCCTCTGGCACGACGAATTTGTCGTCATCGAGGCTTGCCTCGTCTTTGGAGGGAGGCATATAATTATCGTCCTCGGCCTCTCTCTCTGCCGCTCTCTCTTGAGGGCTGGTTTCTCCATCCTCCTGTGCTAAGTCTTGCTGGAGGGGGTTTTCTTCGGCACTTTCCGGAGTATTATTATCTCCCGTGCTGGAATCGTCGTATTTGTTTTGGTGGGATTTTGAGCGGCGCCGCTGACGCTGGTGCTTAGGCTGTTTCTTGGAGGGGTCGTCCTCCGCTGTTCCATCGCCATCTCCCTCTTTTGGGGTGTCCACCATGTATATGTCATATGACGAGGTGGCTTTCCAGGGCCTAGTAGGCGCTAGTTCTTCATCATCTCCTTCATCGGCGTCCATACCGTCGATGTCTTCGGAGTCGAAGTCGAGCATGTCGGTTAAGTCGTCGACAGTGGCTACAAAGTGGGTGGTGGGTGGGCTTTGAATTTCTTCATCGTCCGTACCCCAACCCTGCTGACCGTAGTCCGGCCAGGGCTCTCCTGATAAAGAGAGAGACTTCAGTGACTTCAGGATATCGCTGAAAGGCGAGTGCTGAAAGATGTCCGCGGCAGTGAACTCCATAATCGGCGCCCAATCGGATTCGATTGGCAGGGGCGCAAAGGGTTCAGAGTCCGGAGAGGAGTCCGGCTCCTTGGAGTCACGAGTCTCACAGAGTACGTGGCTGGTGTTCGGCTCAATCACCGTCGGGGTCGCAGTCCCCGAGGTGGCGTCCAACCGCCCATCCTCGATCGACGCAGTTGGCTCCGAATTAAGGGTCGGAGCCGACGCGGGTGCGGCCTCCAGGGCACTGTTCGGCGGCAGAGCTAGATCATGCTCATCGTGATAGTGCGGCGCGCTCGGCAGTGGCTCAAATCCGTCGAAGATCAAGTCCCCGCGGATGTCAGCCGTGTAGTTTAAACTTCCAAATCTGACCTGACGGCCAGGGGCGTAGCTTTCGATCTGCTCCAGATGGCCAAGCGAATTGGCCCGCAGTGCGAAGCCGCCAAAGACGAAGATCTGTCCGAGAAGGAAGGTCTCACCCTGGACTGCATCTCTATCGATGATCGTAGGAGCCATCGAGCCTAACGGCGACAACACAGAGGAACTCTCAATGAAATCACCAATGTCGGTGTCAAAACCGGCGGATCTCGGGTAGGGGGTCCCGAACTGTGCGTCTAGGCCGGATGGTAACAGGAGGCAAGGGACACGAAGTTTTACCCAGGTTCGGGCCCTCTCGATGGAGGTAAAACCCTACGTCCTGCTTGATTAATATTGATGATATGGGTAGTACAAGAGTAGATCTACCACGAGATCGAAGAGGCTAAACCCTAGAAGCTAGCCTATGGTATGATTATTGTTGCCTATGTTGTCCTACGGACTAAAACCCTCCGGTTTATATAGACACCGGATAGGGTTAGAGTTCCATGGAGTCGGTTACAATGGTAGGAGATCTACATATCCGTATCGCCAAGCTTGCCTTCCACGCCAAGGAAAGTCCCTCCCAGACACGGGACGAAGTCTTCAATCTTGTATCTTCATAGTCCAGGAGTCTAGCTGAAGGTATAGTCCGGCTATCCAAACACCCCCTAATCCAGGACTCCCTCACCGGCCCTCCTCCTCCCCTCCTTTATATACAGGGAGGGGGGCACCCCCATAGACACACAAGTTGATCTTTTAGCCATGTGTTGTGCCCCCTCCGCAGTTACATACCTCGGTCATATCATTGTAGTGCTTAGGTGAAGTCCTACGTCGGTAACTTCATTATCACCGTCACCACGCCGTTGTGCTGACAGAACTCTCCCTCGGCCTCAACTAAATCAAGAGTTTGAGGGACGTCATCGAGATGAACATGCTGATCGCAGAGGTGTCATGCGTTTGGTACTTGGATCGGTTGGATCACGAAGGGGTTCGACTACATCAACTGGGTACGTAGACACACTCTCCCCTCTCGTTGCTATGCATCTCCTATATAGATCTTGCGTGATCGTAGGTAATTTTTTTGAAATACCGTGTTCCCCAACACACGGGTATATACTTATATACATGATATATGATACATGTGGTGACTAAAGTCAGGTCGGCTTGTAGAGTACCCGCGAGTGATCCCGGTGTGGGGGCTGAAAGGACAGGTGTTTCCATCCCGGTAGTGGTGGGCCTCGGTTCCCGACGGCCCCCAACTGTTACTTTGTGGCAGAGCGACAGGGCAGCTTGAGATCACCTAGGAAAGAGGTGGGCCAGGCCCTGGTCGGCGTCCGCGGTTACATCAATTAACATTCTTAAGGAGATCTTGGTATTTGATCTGAGTCTAGCCACTGGCCTATACGCACTAACCAACTACGCGGGAACAGTTATGGGCACTCGACTTCGTGGTATCAGCCGAAACCTTCTTGACGTCGGCGACTGAATGGTGCGTGCCGGGTTGGACCGTGTAATGCAACTTCCTCTGTAATGGAGGTTGCTAGGTCTGCTCATCGGCCGTGTACGCAACGTGTATGTGGACGGGCGATGGGCCCAGGCCCCTGCGTGCATAGGATTTAGACCGGCGTGCTGACCTCTCTGTTGTGCCTAGGTGGGGTTGCAATGTGTTGATCTTCCGAGGCCGGGCATGACCCAAGAAAGTGTGTCCAGCCAAAGGGGATCGAGCGTGTTGGGTTATGTGGTGCACCTGTCGGTGTCAAAACCGGCGGCTCTCGGGTAGGGGGTCCCGAACTGTGCGTCTAGGCCGGATGGTAACAGGAGGCAAGGGACACGAAGTTTTACCCAGGTTCGGGCCCTCTTGATGGAGGTAAAACCCTACATCCTGCTTGATTAATATTGAAGATATGGGTGTTACAAGAGTAGATCTACCACGAGATCAGAGAGGCTAAACCCTAGAAGCTAGCCTATGGTATGATTGTATGTTGTGATTGTTGTCCTACGGACTAAAACCCTTCGGTTTATATAGACACCGGAGAGGGTTAGGGTTACACAAGGTCGGTTACAAAGGAGGAGATATCTAAAAGTGCGTTATATCGACTAGAGGGGGGGTGAATAGGCGATTTTTATGAAAGTCTTCAAAACGTGGAAGTTATGAAGACAAACAGTAGAGGTATGCCTATCACAATGCAGCGGAAGTTAGATTACACTAGGCAAGCCATGGTCAAGTATTCAATAGAGTGAAAGCACAATGACAAGTAGCTGCAGTGTAATAAGGATCAGGTAGGAAGAAGTTATGAAGCCAAACAAATCATACAGTTACGTTGTGAAGACAAAAGATATAGCAAGCATGCAATGGCTTCACAATGAGTAACAGTAAGTAAAAGGAAGTGAAGATGAAACCAGTGACTCGTTGAAGACAATGATGTGTTGGACCAGTTCCAGTTGCTGTGACAACTGTACGTCTGGTTGGAGCGGCTAGGTATTTAAACCTTAGGACACACAGTCCCGGACACCCAGTCCTGAACACGCAGCTCAGGACACCAAGTCCTCACCGTATTCTCCTTGAGCTAAGGTCACATAGTCCTCGCCCAATCACTCAGGTAAGTCTTCAAGGTAGACTCCCAAACCTTCACAGACTTCGTTCACTGGCAATCCACAATGTCTCTTGGATGCTCAAAACGCGACGCCTAACCGTCTGGAGGATGCACAGTCCTCAAGTGTAATAAGTCTTCAGATCACTCAGACAAGAAGACTTAAGTGATGCCCAATTTACTCTGGCTCTGGGTGGTTAGGGCTTTCTCCTCGCTAGGAATTTTCTCTCAAAGGCTTCGAGGTGGGTTTCTCTCAAACGACAAAAGCCGTGCACTGAAATCTAAGAAGCCAACCGTTTATGGTTGTAGGGGGTGGGCTATTTATAGCCACTTGGCAACCCGACCTGATTTGTCCGGAATGACCCTGGGTCACTAAGGAACTGACACGTGTCTCAACGGTCAGATTTCAAACTCTCATGGCAACTTTACTTGAGCTACAAGCAAAGCTGACTTGTCCGGCTCTGGACAAGATTCGCTCTCATTGTCTTCACTCGAAGACATAGGTTTTTGGTTTAGGCATCACTTCAGTCATTCTGACTGGTTCTCCTGGACCCCACTTAACAGTACGGTGGTTCCTATGACTCAACACAAAAGAGAGAGAACTACAAAAGATCTAAGTCTTCAAGCTCCATAGGCTTCATATCGTGTCTTCTCTTGTCATAGTCTTCAATGTGAATATCTTCATATACCACCTTTGACTTCAATGTCTTCATACATTTTTAGGGGTCATCTCTGGTAGTAAAACCGAATCAATGAGGGACTTCTACCTGTGTTATCCTGCAATTCTCACAAACACATTAGTCCCTCAACTAGGTTTGTCGCCAATACTCCAAAACCAACTAGGCGTGGCACTAGATGCACTTACAATCTCCCCCTTTTTGGTGATTGATGACAAACTAGTTGAAGTTTTCAACGGGGAATATAATCTGTGAAATTGTAAAGAATAAGGAATTGTCTTCATAAGTTGTAAGGGCTCCCCCTGAAGATGTGCATATAAGTTAGTTTGCTTTTGGAATGCAAATGCACATGGCAGGTTGTACTTGTGGAGGTCCACTTCAGCTTATGATGAAAATCCACTATGCATGTGAAAGTATATGAAGATAATGACATGCATAATGGAAAATGGACGTCTGCAGAATGAGCTAAGTGCGGAATTTATCGTCGCACATGCGGAATTTATCTTCGCAAAACAAGGTGGCAAACAAGTAGCAGACGACCATCTGGCTTAAGTGTTACAACTCATAAGAGCCAAATGTAGCAAAGAAAAACGAGAGTTGTAAGCATGAAGCAAAATATAAGGCACTCGCCCATATGAACCCGCTTGAAGACTATCAATCTCATATGCTTCTCCCCCTTTTGTCAGTAATGACCAAAAAGGTTTGAAGACATAGAGTCTCTACTCGTTCCCATGAGGAGTAGGTGAAGAAGCAGGGTTGGTGGTGTTGGTTGGCGGTGCAGAAGAGCTTGGAGGTGCTGAAGCATATGGTGGTGAAGTAGCATCGTCTTCTTCCTCAATGATTCTGGCAGTGACTGTGGCAGCAGAGGAAGAAGACTCAGAGTCTTCAAGAGATGGAGTCCCCAGCAGCACAGCTCTTCGAGGAGGTGTGGAGTCAAACTTGAATCTCTCAGTGAAGCCATCCTCTTGAAGATCAGCTTCAGAAAGCATCATCGTTAGCCCTTTCCATGTGCGGCGACAGGTTTCATGGGCAATGAAAGCGTTCTTGGTGGCAAGATTTTGGATGCTATTTACATCCACCAAGAGGCTCTTCATCTGTCTCTTCAACCAGTCATGATGCATATCCTGCTTTTGATGAAGGGCCACAAGAAGCTCTCAGTCGTTGAGAACACGAGTGCGCTTCTTGGGTCTTGAAGCAGTGGCACTGTCAGTGGCTTCAGTTGAAGCACGGTGTGGTGCACGTGTAGTGCCAGCCAAAGGATACACCCTGGAGATGGCTTCAACACCTTCAACATTCTGAGTGAAGCTCTGGTGTTCTGCATTCTGAAGACTCGAAGGTTGCTTGGCGGGCTTAGGATATATAGCTCTAGCAGAGGTATCCACATCTGGCAAGAAGATCTGATGGTTGCGGGCTGAGGGCTGATATGAGATCGCAGAGTGAAGCTTGATCAGTCTCATTACCCAAGGAGCATAGAACTTCAAACCAAGTAAATCTGAGCCTGATGCAGCAAGTTGGCGTATGAAGATGTCCTGTGCGTTGAAGCATTTGCCATGAAGGATACAAAATATCAGAGTCTTCATTGCACCCTCGATCTTGGAATTTGGAGAGTGCCCTTTGATAGGCCAGAGAGTCTGCCGGATAATGTGATAGATGGTTCTGGGCAGGTACTCAAAGTCTTCAATGAAGAACTCTGTTGGATAAGGAGCATCGTGGGGCAATGGCTTCATCATGGAGAGCATCTGACTCATATTCGGTTCAGGCCTCTGGAATATGCTCTCAAGAGCTTCAGTGTGTAGTGGTCAGCCTTCCTCGAAGAATTCGCCAGGAGTGGGCAGGCCGGTGAGCTCAATGATATCAAATGCATTGGCTTCGTGATGGACATTTCCGATCATCCACTCCAGGGCCCAAGTCTTCGGATCTCTGTTGTATCCTTTGATGTGGAGGGTGGCATAGAATTGCAGCAGAAGCTCTTCATTCCAGTGCTCTTCATCAGTTACAAACTGCAGCAGACCCACTTGCTTGAAGCAATCCAACGCTTCCTCTAGACAGGGCAGACCAGCAATGGCTTCAACATCAAGGCGCTTGTGCGGGAAGATGCGACCTTGGTTGTATAGGATGCATGAATAGTAGCTGCGCTGAGGATAGCTCCAGAACCTATCTAATGAAATCCTTTCCCTTGAATAGGGGTTCTTGGAGCTGTTGAAGAACGTATTATCTGCCTTGAAGCTATTGATGTTAAAGGAGCCAGGTGCTGATGCAAGACCTGGGAACCTCGGAAGCCTTGGGATTGGCTTCTGGACATGAGGCCTGTGCTCAACATGGTAATCAAATTGAGGACCTGCAGCAGACTCAGGAATAGAAGTGTCTGGATCAGTAGCTTCGCTGTCTTCTGAAGATTTTGGTGGGGAGGGCTCCACATTGGCTTCAGTGTTGGTTGTGGTAGCCTCAATATTTTCAGCCTCCGCTTGACTAGCAGGAGGGTCGGTCACAAGCACGTTCTCCTAGAGAACTGCTTCTTGGTGTAGCGTAGGAGTGGGCTCTTGTGGTGCTTCTTCTGCGTCTGATGTAGCCGGAATGTCTTTAGCATAGACTTGAGGCCATGGACCTTTGCGAAGCCTGTGGAATGCAGACGACGCCTGTGGGGTTGGAGTGGGCTGGGCCTCATTGTCTTCTTCCTCTTGAGGGCGATCCGCCCATGAAGCATCCTGTGCAATTGGCGTCAGTGGATGACCAATGCTGATGAGTTCGCTGTGTTCTAATTGAGGAAGGGCTGCATCATCTTCTACATTGTCACGATGACCAATGTCTTCAGCAGCGATGGGATCAGCTGCCGGAATGTCTTCAGGAATAGGAGCCTCTGTGGAAGCAGGCTCATGCACCGTCAGTTGACGTTCTGCGTCAGGGTGAACCATAGAAATAGGTTCAACTATCAAGGGCTCTGTGGGAGCAGCCCGAGATTTCTTGGTCTTTCTCTTTTTCTTGCTGGGGGCAGTAGGAGAGGCTTCAGAGCTTTTCCTCTTCCTGGCTTCAGCCTCAGCAGTTCTTGTCTTCTTGAGCTCTGAAGCTGTTGACTGGCTCTTTGGCTTCGAGCCAGTCGTTGCAGTTGGGAAGACAAGCGGAACTGCTTCCTGCCTTGGTGCCTCTTGTTCAGCTGGAACAGTCTTCTTCTTTTTCTTTGCGGCCATCTTGGGGTCGATGCCAGAACGCCCAAGTGCCTTGCGCTTCTCAGCCTCATTGTAGGCCTGCACACATCTGTCTGCCAGAGTCTTCATTCGCTTCCGCGAACCTTGAGCTTCTGCATGCTTCTTCAGAAAGTTTTCCTTTAGTTCGTGCAACATGATCTTGAAGCTCTTCACTTCTTGCACACTGAGCTTGGCCATATGCTTCTTGAACTGAGCCTTTTCATGATCAATTTTCTGCTTCAGTTCAACAATGCGCTGGGCAATTGCAAGTTCTGAAGCAATAGCGCCTTGGAAGGCGACGCTGAGGCCAATGGGCAGCTGCAGATCTTCGAAGCTGATGTTTGGTGTGGCAAACCATTCGTCGATGAAGTTGTGGATGATGGCGACATCAAAGAGAGGCAAATTGTTGAAGATTTCAGCTTCTTCTTTGCTCTTGATGAGCTGCTCGAGAGCGTCATCTCCAAGATCTTCATCACTTGACAGATCAATGGCTTCGCTGCGCAGAATGGCAGCAGCTGTGAGTTCTTTGCCGGTGTGTGGCTGAGGCATCTTGGCCTTCTGGGGCTTGGAGACGCGGTATACGTCTTCAGACTGCACACTGTCTTCAGGAGGTGCAGTTGCCAATGGCTTCGCCCTTAAGATTTTTGGTGAAGGGGCCGGCTTTGAAGCTTTTGGCTTCTTCGACTGCTTTGGCTTCGGTACAGTAGGAGCTTCATCAGACTCAGAGTCAGCTAGAGGGTCATTCACGGCAGTCCCTTGGACTAAGATGCGGGTGATGAGGCCCTCAAGGTTGGCATACGGACCGATGATATTGGGTTCTGCGTCACGTGTTCCATCTGCCCTTGGTGCTGAGGGACCAGGGTTGAAGTCTAACCCAAATTTCTTCTTGTTCTGCTTCGCTGATTGTTGGGCAAACTGGAAGTTGCGCCTGAACAGATTGTCGTCACGACACCAGAGTAGTGACGACGGATGTGCTTCAGTAGGTTGTGGTCCTCGGACCATGCATGGGTAGAAGCCTTGAGCAATGGCTTCATCTCTGGTCCTGGGTATGAGGTTCTTGTAAAGGATGTCCCCCCACGGTCTCTTGATGGCACTCTTCTCAGCATACTCTCGGGTTGTGAAGCGGTACTTGAACCATTGTTCTGCCCAATAGCGTCGAATCCATTGGATTCGGGTCTTGCGCTGACCATAATTCTCTTCAGGATCTGTTTTATACATTTCTGCCAGTTCATCAGGCAGATCTTTGGATGTTCCTCCACGTCGCTGTCTGCCCCCCTTCCTTGCTGCTGTTTCTGAAGCCATAAACCTTAACTTGGAAGGCTTCAAGACGTTCAAAGGCTTCAAAGGCTTTCTCTTGCTGGACCAACAGGAACTGGCTTCAGGAGAATTTATGTGTTGTTGTAAGAATTCTGCAAATGAATGCAGACTATGAGAACCAAAGGATTCTCCCATGGACATGTACCTGTGACAGCATTAAGGTGTGAGGGAAGGAGAAGAGGTCATATGCATTCTGAGAAGGTTTTGAAGATTAATCAGTTTAGAAGACATTGACCTCATCGTGCGAAGACATTCACTCATAGATAAGAAGTTGGTTCCAGATTTGTACGAACCTGCAGATCAGTACAAGTGAGGAATCTAACTACTTCATGAAGCACAAGTGAATATACTAGGCATGTTATGAGATGCAGATTGAGAGATCTAACTTGTGTGAAGAGAAACTTCTTATGGTAGAAAGTGACAGAACCATGAGATCAAAAGGGGCTGTAAAAAGAAGTTTTATTTACCACACTTGGAACTGCTAGACGGAGTGGGAGATGATGCCGAGCAGTTCAATCCTCCATGCCCTAACTTGGCGATGGAAGACACCTACGGCGACGGCGGAGAGGACGATGTCCGCGATCGGCGTGAAGACGGCGTCGGAGAGGTTGCGGCAGCGAAGCGCTTCGTCGCCGGCGTCGTCGAGAGCTAGCGGTGGCGCTAGGGTTCGTGCGAGGGTGGAAGAAGGAGATAATGATCGCGGTAAGTGTGAATTTATAGGCGCAGGGGTGGCACTGCGCTATTACTCAGGTGCCCCTGGCGATTTGCATCTGAGGAACGTGGCCATCATGCGGTATTTTGGGGACAGTTCCATGTCCCACGCACGCCTGGATTGTTGGGTGGTCGTTCCTACTTCTCCGGATTTCATGTGGATAAATGAGCATTGAAAATGGACTTAAATGTTGTCTCTGAGTCTTCTGCTGACAAGGACGCAGAGAAGACATTCGACAGTTTCAATAGAATGCATATGACTTGGAGAGATAGAGTTTGAGATAGTAAGCATAGAGAAGTTGGGGTCCGATCACATTCACTTAGTTCAAAAGATTCAACACGAAGACATAGCTATAAGTGAATGCTGTAGAGGACAGAACACTAGCATATATATATATATAATCAACATAGTGAAGATAATCATGAATATATGTTGAGTTCGAAGCCAAACCAAATGTGAAGACATTGCAAGGTAACGCCATGAGAGAAACACTTCAAAATAGAACGTTTGGTGGTGGCGTTACCCACCGTATAGGAAGTATTAGACCCATACACGGCGCACAATTATCGTGGCGCTCCGAAGTCAAATTCCACATTAATGTATTCACACTTAGAATGTATGTCTTCATTGATTGAAGATATACTTTACTTCGTGTGTTGCACATCTAAGTCATCAATATGCATAAGGGTTAGGATGTGTGCCTGATCACAGGACATTCGAGGATTCCAGGATATTTAGCTCACACCGTAACTTGCAAAACCTCTTCTCATCCAAGGGCTTGGTGAAGATATCTGCCAATTGCTCTTCAGTGTTGACGTGTATGATATCAATGTCTTCCTTCACAACATGATCTCTGAGAAAGTGATGACGAATTTCAATGTGCTTTGTCTTCGAGTGCTGAACTGGGTTGTTGGCAATCTTGATGGCGCTTTCATTGTCGCAGTAAAGTGGCACTTGCTTCAGATGAATGCCATAGTCCTTGAGTGTTTGCTTCATCCACAGAAGCTGAGCGCAGCAAGATCCAGCAGCAATGTATTCAGATTCAGCAGTGGAGAGAGATACACAGTTCTGCTTCTTTGAAGACCAACATACAAGTGATCGTCCCAGAAAGTGACATGTGCCTGATGTAGACTTGCGATCAACTTTGTCACCAGCATAATCAGCATCCGAGAATCCAACCAAATCAAACTCTGAGCCCTTTGGATACCATAATCCTAGAGTTGGGGTGTGAGCCAAATATCGAAGAATTCGTTTCACAGCTAAGTGATGCGACTCCTTTGGTGCCGCTTGAAATCGAGCACACATGCAAACACTAAGCATAATATCTGGCCTAGATGCACATAGATAAAGTAAAGAACCAATCATGGAGCGGTATACCTTTTGATCGAACTCTTTACCATTGTCGTCAGGACCCAGATGATGTTTGGCTGGCATTGGTGTTGTGAAGCCTTTGCAGTCTTGCATACCGAACTTCTTCAGGCAATCTTTGAGATACTTCTCTTGAGATATGAAGATGCCATTGCGTTGTTGTCGTATTTGAAGACCAAGGAAGAACTTCAGCTCCCCCATCATGGACATCTGATATTGCTCTTGCATCGTATATCCAAACTCTTCACTGTACTTCTGATTGGTGCAGCCGAAGATAATGTCATCCACATATATTTGGCACACAAACAGTTCACCATCATATGTCTTCGTGAAAAGAGTGGGATCTAGGGAACCAGGTATGAAGCCTTTGCTCTTCAGGAAGTATTTGAGTGTGTCATACCAGGCCCTAGGGGCTTGTTTGAGGCCATACAGTGCCTTGTTGAGCTTGTATACCATGTCAGGATGTTTTGGATTTTCAAAGCCAGGTGGTTGTGCAACATACACTTCTTCTTCAATCTTGCCATTGAGAAAGGCACTCTTCACATATATTTGATATCGAAGTATGTTATGATGATTTGCATAGGCCAGCAGTATGCGTATGGCTTCAAGCCTAGCCACAGGAGCAAATGTTTCATCGAAGTCAATGCCTTCCACTTGAGTATATCCTTGAGCAACGAGACGAGCTTTGTTTCTAACAACTTGACCATGCTCATCTTGCTTGTTGCGGTATATCCATTTGGTGCCTATTATGTTGTGCTTCCGTGGATCAGGACGCTTAACCAGTTCCCATACATTATTCAGCTCAAACTGTTGAAGCTCTTCTTGCATAGCTTGAATCCATTCAGGTTCCATGAAGGCTTCTTCAACTTTCTTGGGTTTTGATATTGAGACGAATGCGAAGTTCCCACAGAAATTTGCTAGCTGAGTTGCCCTTGAACGAGTGAGTGGACCAGGTGCATTGATGCTGTCAATTATTCTGTCAATCTGCACTTCATTGGCAACACGAGGATGTACAGGGCGAAGACTTTGCTCTTGCTGATTTGTGTTGTTGTTGGGAGGAATGTCTTCAGGCTGAGCATTGTCTTCATGTTGATTAGGTGCTGAGATGATAAGTTCTTCTTCAGGATGAGCTTCAAAAGGTATAATCTCTCCAGTTCCCATTAGCTTGATTGATTCACTGGCTGGAATTTCATCTAGCACATTTGGCAGTTGCTCTCTTTGTGAACCATTTGTCTCATCGAACCGCACATCCACTGTTTCAACCACTTTGTAATGAAAGAGATTGAAGACTCTGTAGGAGTGCGAATCCTTTCCATATCCAAGCATAAAACCCTCATGTCCTTTTGGTGCAAACTTTGAGGTGTGGTGTGGGTCCTTGATCCAGCACCTTGCGCCAAATACTCTAAAGTAACTGACATTTGGCTTCTTGCCAGTTAGGAGTTCATAAGATGTCTTGTTCAGAAGCTTGTGAAGCTAAACACGATTGATTGTATGGCATGCAGTGTCAATGGCTTCAGTCCAGAATTTTCTTGGAGTCTTGTATTCATCTAGCATCGTTCTGGCCATCTCAATGAGTGTTTTGTTCTTGCGTTCGACGACACCATTCTGCTGTGGCATGTACGGAGCTGAGAATTCATGTGTGATGCCCAAGGTATCAAGATATGTGTCAAGGCCAGTGTTCTTGAATTCAGTGCCATTGTCACTTCTTATGTGCTTTATTTTGGTGCCGTAATTGTTCATGGCTTGATTGGCGAAGCGTCTGAAGACATCCTGCACTTCAGTCTTGTAAAGGATTATGTGCACCCAAGTATATCTAGAGTAATCATCAACAATGACAAAGCCATAGAGGCAAGCAGTAGTAGTAAAAGTTGAGTAGTGAGTGGGACCAAAAAGATCCATGTGAAGCAGTTCAAAGGGTCGAGTAGTGGTCATGATTGTCTTCGAGGGATGTTTTGCCCTCGTCATCTTCCCTGCTTCACAGGCACCGCATAAGTGATCTTTCTTGAACTTGACGCCCTCAATGCCTATGACATGTTTCTTCTTCGCAAGGGTGTGGAGGTTCCTCATGCCAGCATGCCCAAGCCTCCGATGCCAAAGCCAGCATTCTGAAGCTTTTGCAAGAAGACATACTGCAAGTTGTGGCCCTGCTGAGAAATCTACCACATAAAAATCATCTTTTCGATACCCTTCAAACACTAGAGACTTGTCAGATTCCATTAGTACAAGGCAACGATATTTTCCAAATATTATGACCATGTTCAAATCGCAAAGCATTGAGACCGACATTAAGTTGAAACCAAGGGATTCAACAAGCATGACTTTATCCATGTGTTGATCCTTTGAGATTGCAACTCTACCGAGACCCAATACCTTACTTTTACCAGTGTCAGCAAATGTGATGTGGCTCTTGTCGCATGGACGTAAGGTTGAGTCCATAAGAAGGCTTCTTTTGCCAGTCATGTGATTTGTATACCCACTGTCAATAATCCATTCTGTAAGACTTTGAAGACGTTGGTGTCGTACCCTACAGTGCAGTTAGGGGGATAGGCTTCACGAAGAGAATTGTGAAGCAAAAACATTTGACGAACCAGTGGGTTATGAAAACTTAGATCCAGATTAGGACTAATAGGGAGAGTAGCATGTGATTCAGGAACGAAGTACATAATGATGCCATTCGGGCATTTTATCTTGCGTCCTACAAGATTTTTAAGGTCCCCAGCAATAGCGTCAGAAGATTTTGTTTTTCTGCTGGAGACCTTTCCCTGCAAAAGAGAGTTAAGCTTTCTTAACCACCCACATCTTCAAGGGTGGCTTAGAAGCAATAAGTCTAAGTGCAGCATCTGAGAATTTTGGTTTTGGAGCCCTAGCAAACAGTCTAGCAGGCGGACAATAGTACTCATAAGAATAGGCAGAATAATTTTTGGTCATATGAACATGACGGTTTGATGAACCGCTCTCATATTCATATGCCTGAGTATGGTTTCCCTGCAAAACATTTGCGTTAGTGCGACTCAGGTGAGTCCTCTGTCTGTATGAAGCCTTTAGACCGTATGAAGCCTTTGGTCTGAGGTTTGTCTTCTTCATGTGAGGTGTCATGAAGACATTCACAGGAAGATTTTCCAGACACTTTTTCGGAACCCAGATCTTCTTCATAGGCGGTCCATTCCTGCAGTTAGTACCAATGTACCTGGCAAACACTACATAGTTTGCATCAAAGGATTCATCAATGATAATGGGGTTAGCACAGGTGAAGCCAGATAAATTGGATGGATCTGCTGAAGGTTCCTTTGCAGCAACCCACTTGGTTTTGGGGTACTGCTCAGGTTTCCAGTAAGAGCCATCTGCATTTATTTTCCTTACGAACCCAACACCCTCTTTCCTAGGGTTTCGGTTCAGAATCTGCTTCTTGAGGACATCACATAATGTATGATGTCCTTTGAGACTTTTGTACATCCCTGTTTCAAGCAATGTCTTCAACCTAGCATTCTCATCAGCAATAGCAGTGGTATCCTCAGCAGAGGGGTTAGTTACCACATCAACAGTTGAAGATATTGCAACAGCAGTAGCAGTGGAACATTCAGCAACAGAAGTAGCATTATCACGCTCAATGCATTTAAGACATGGTGGTTCAAATCCTTCCTGAGCGGAACTGATCTGTTCGGCGTGAAGTGATTCGTTTTCCTTTTGAAGATCTTCATGAGCCGCTCTCAATTTCTCAAGTTCTTGCTTCCTTTGAAGATAATCATAGGAAAGCTTTTCATGAGTTATTGAGAGAGTATCATGACGATCTTCAAGTTCCTGATACTTAACGTGAAGATTTTTTATGTCTTCAATTAAGGATTCAGATCGAGTCATTTCAGCACCCAACAGATCATCGCTTCTGTCTAACAGTTTTTGAATATGTTCCATGGCTTTCTATTGTTCAGTTGCAATTTTAGCAAGTGTTTTGTAACTGGGTTTTGAATCACAATCAGAGTCATCGTCACTAGATGTTTGATAGTGAGTAGTGTGTTTGTTTACCTTGGCACCGCGTGCCATGAAGCAGTAGGTAGGAGTGGAGTAGTCCTTGTCATTTGCATCGGTGTCGGTGATGAAGTCATTGTCTTTAGTGTTGAAGATGGACTTGGCGACGTATGCTGTAGCCAGACTTGCAATGCTAGAATCAGACTCCTCCTCAGACTCCACCTCTACCTCCTCAGAAGCGGACTCCTCCTCTGTATCCATTTCCTTGCCAACAAATGCACGTGCCTTGCGAGATGAGCTCTTCTTGTGTGATGAAGACTTTGAGGAAGACTTGGAAGAAGACTTTGTGTATTTCTTCTTCTTCTTGTCGTCAGAGTCATATTCCTTGCTCTTCTTCTTCTTTCTGTTCTCATTGTCCCACTGTGGACACTCAGAGATGAAGTGTCCAGTTTTCTTGCACTTGTGGCATGTTTTCTTCTTGTAGTCATGAGCTGAAGCTTCATCATTCCTTGAGCTTGATCGTGAAGACTTTCTGAACCTTTTCTTCTTAGTGAATCTTTGGAACTTCTTCACTAGCATTGCAAGTTCCCTTCCAATGTCTTCAGGATCATCAGAACTGCTGTCAGATTCTTCTTTAGATGAGGAAACAGCTTTTGCCTTCAAGGCACGAGTTCGCCCATAGTTTGGACCGTAGATATCTCTTTTCTTAGAAAGCTGAAACTCATGTGTGTTGAGCCTCTCAAGTATGTCAGACGGATCGAGTGTCTTGAAATCAGGAGGTTCTTGAATCATCAGGGCTAGGATGTCAAACGAACTATCAAGTGATCTCAGCAGCGTCTTGACGATTTCATGTTTGGTGATCTCAGTAGCGCCGAGGGCTTGAAGCTCATTTGTGATGTCAGTGAGCCGATCAAATGTGTGCTGGACATTCTCATTGTCATTTCGCTTGAAGCGGTTGAAGAGGTTGCGAAGAACGCTAATTCTCTGATCTCTCTGGGTTGAGATGCCTTCATTGACCTTGGAGAGCCAGTCCCAGACCAGCTTGGATGTCTTCAAAGAACTCACACGGCCATACTGTCCTTTGGTCAGATGACCACAGATGATGTTCTTGGCAGTAGAGTCCAGTTGAACGAATTTCTTGACATCAGCAGCAGTGACACCTTCTCCAGCCTTGGGAACACCGTTCTCGATGACATACCATAGGTCGACGTCAATGGCTTCAAGATGCATACGCATCTTATTCTTCCAGTAGGGATATTCAGTTCTATCGAAGACGAGGCACGCAGCAGAGACTTTAATTATCCCTGCAGTCGACATAGCTAAAACTCCAGGTGGTTAAACCGAATCACACAGAACAAGGGAGCACCTTGCTCTGATACCAATTGAAAGTGCGTTATATCGACTAGAGGGGGGGTAAATAGGCGATTTTTATGAAAGTCTTCAAAACATGGAAGTTATGAAGACAAACAGTAGAGGTATGCCTATCAAAATGCAGCGGAAGTTAGATTACACTAGGCAAGCCATGGTCAAGTATTCAATAGAGTGAAAGCACAATGACAAGTAGCTGCAGTGTAATAAGGATTAGGTAGGAAGAAGTTATGAAGCCAAACAAATCATACAGTTACGTTGTGAAGACAAAAGATATAGCAAGCATGCAATGGCTTCACAATGAGTAACGATAAGTAAAAGGAAGTGAAGATGAAACCAGTGACTCGTTGAAGACAATGATGTGTTGGACCAGTTCAGTTGCTGTGACAACTGTATGTCTGGTTGGAGCGGCTAGGTATTTAAACCTTAGGACACACAGTCCCGGACACCCAGTCCTGAACACGCAGCTCAGGACACCAAGTCCTCACCGTATTCTCCTTGAGCTAAGGTCACATAGTCCTCGCCCAATCACTCAGGTAAGTCTTCAAGGTAGACTCCCAAACCTTCACAGACTTCGTTCACTGGCAATCCACAATGTCTCTTGGATGCTCAGAACGCGACGCCTAACCGTCTGGAGGATGCACAGTCCTCAAGTGTAATAAGTCTTCAGATCACTCAGACAATAAGACTTAAGTGATGCCCAATTTACTCTGGCTCTGGGTGGTTAGGGCTTTCTCCTTGCTAGGAATTTTCTCTCAAAGGCTTCGAGGTGGGTTGCTCTCAAACGACAAAAGCCGTGCACTGAAATCTGAGCAGCCAACCGTTTATGGTTGTAGGGGGTGGGCTATTTATAGCCACTTGGCAACCCGACCTGATTTGTCCGAAATGACCCTGGGTCACTAAGGAACTGACACGTGTCTCAACGGTCAGATTTCAAACTCTCATGGCAACTTTACTTGAGCTACAAGCAAAGCTGACTTGTCCGGCTCTGGACAAGATTCGCTCTCATTGTCTTCACTCGAAGACATAGGTTTTTGGTTTAGGCATCACTTCAGTCATTCTGACTGGTTCTCCTGGACCCCACTTAACAGTATGGTGGTTCCTATGACTCAACACAAAAGAGAGAGAACTACGAAAGATCTAAGTCTTCGAGCTCCATAGGCTTCATATCGTGTCTTCTCTTGTCATAGTCTTCAATGTGAATATCTTCATATACCACCTTTGACTTCAATGTCTTCATACATTTTTAGGGGTCATCTCTGGTAGTAAAACCGAATCAATGAGGGACTTCTACCTGTGTTGTCCTGCAATTCTCACAAACACATTAGTCCCTCAACTAGGTTTGTCGTCAATACTCCAAAACCAACTAGGGGTGGCACTAGATGCACTTACAATATCCATATACGTATTGCCTAGCTTGCCTTCCACGCCAAGTAGAGTCCCATCCGGACGCGAGACGAAGTCTTCAATCTTGTATCTTCATAGTCTAACAGTCCGGTCAATGGAGATAGTCCGGCTGTCCGGAGACCCCCTAATACAGGACTCCCTCAGTAGCCCCTGAACCAGGCTTCAATGACGACGAGTCCGGTGGGTAGTATTATCCTCGGCATTGCAAGGCGGGTTCCTCTTCAAATTCTATGTACCTATCGAAATAATGTCCGGTTCCTTGTGATGGTTTGTACTTCTTGGCTTCTACGCCCAATAATGGCTACTTTCCACGTGTCGAGCGAATGTGAAGAGCCAGGGTGTTTTCACATTTACCCTCCTAGCTATGTAAATGAGCCGTCTATTTAAAAAGACGAGGATTTAGATCCAAATCACATCATCCTCCCTTGCCGAGTCTTCATTAGAGCGTACCCGACAGAGATCCATTCCACCATGGCCGGTCGACGCAGCTCCTCCTCTCGTACCTCTAGTTCCAAGCCTGGAGATTGGGACAGATGTTCCATCCTGCACAGCAAATTGGTGATGCTTCAGTCCAAGGGACTTCTTCCCCCAGCGTACCTGGTCCCGGTTCGAGCCGGGCTTGCCACTTATAATGGAGGAGAGCAAGCGGAGAGCCATCCCAATCCCTCCAAGGGAGAGCGGGTATGCCTTGTCCCTTATCTGGTAAGAGGGCTCGGATTCCCAATCCATCAGTTTCTCCGAGGGCTTCTGGAGTTTTATGGCCTCCAGCTGCACAACCTCACGCCTGCCTCTCTGCTGCATATCGTGGGATTCGTAGCCCTTTGCGAGTTATTTTTGGGCTGTGAGGCTCATTTCGCTCTATGGAAGAAGTTGTTCTTCCTGGTGCCCCATTCTAAGAAGGGATCAATATATCAAGTGGGCGGAGCCGAAGTGTGGCGTATCGCCGGGACCGTATACCTATCCGGGACCCCAAAGAAGACGTCCGAAGACTGGCCTTCAGAATGGTTTTATATAGAAGATGTCCCCCTTCCGGACCCTATTCGGATCGGCCTTCCAGAGTTTGATAACGCCCCTTTGAAGAAGCGTCAGAGCTGGCGTCCACGGAGCCCCCTTGAGGAAGACGACCGGGACATTCTTTATCTGATGAGCCGGATAAGCTCTTTAGCTCGATCCGGATTGACCATGATCGAGGTCATGGCTATATGCATTATGCGGGGGGTGCAGCCGCTCCAGTATAGAGGCCACCCCATGTGGGATTTCAACAGGGAGGATGATGCCACCCGCCACGGCCGCAAAGGGCCGGGATCGGCTGCTGATCTAATAAAGATCTTGTCCACTTTGTACAAGGGAGAAGAGGAGGAATTCCTCCGTGTCAACCCACAGGGCGGATTCTCCATGTACAATCCTCCGAGCTAGGTAAGCGGAGATTTTTCTCGCCCATCCGTTTCGTATTCCCGTAGTTTAAGTATTCATTCTAGCGATTTCATCGCAGGAGCTACGCCAGGCAGTAAAGGAGATAAACAGCCCTCCCCCATAGCCCGAGGACCCTGGACGGTCCCTTGACCCAACCTCCAAGGAGGATCCGGACATATCCGTGGAGCTGATCGATGGGGTATTTTACCAAGGGAGTAATGACAATACCTTGGTGGCCATTACGGCCGATTACCCTGGGCTAGTTCCAGCCTCACAGGTGACTGAGACCGAAATCCCAGCACTTAAAAAGGGATCCGTCCTTGCGCTCTTTTTATTGTCGTATAACAGCCATGTTTTGCAGGGGAGGTCCTCGGGGCAAAAGGCCGAGCCCGTGGCAACTAGCCAACAAGGGGCTGCTAGGCCAGGCAGGCTGAAAAGATCCGCAGTCCAGATTGAGGCACCGACGCAGCGGTATGGCGCGCCGTTTTTATTACAAGACATTATTTACAGAGGCATACTAACGCCCATGCCTTCTTTTCAGGAAAAAGACCGCTCGCCGGACTATACCTGGAGAGGCTACCGATCGCGCCTCCACAAGCCGGGCTCCAAGGCCAGACTCAAAGGTGGGAACGAGTACAAGGCGTGCTCCGGGTGCTCCTCCAGCAGAGGATACGGATAGACTGTCTGCCACCCATTCCGAGGTGGAAAGTGCCATGAACCACAGGCGTCGCCGGACTGTTCTTCGTGACGCTTGTTTCTCCCCAGAGGCATTGGATGCCTTCAACTCGGGAGACGCGCACCTCCGTGCCGCTCAAGATGGTCTAGCCAGAGCCACGGAGCAGTATGTAAAAGACATACGGGTGAGAAAATTTGATGATTATATATATCAGTAGCCCCTGAGACTTGAAATAGTTAGGATAACTGATTTAAGGATCATTTGTTATGTAGGTTCTTACAGAAAAGAATACTCAACTGTCCCAGGAGCTAGAAGAGTGCAAAGCCCAACTTCAGGCCGCACTGTCCGCCGCAGGGGAGCCCAAAGAGACCCCCGCTGGTAACATATCCGTCAAATGATAAGTATCATAGTAGAGTGCGGCTTTATATGCAAATCTGACGAAAAAATTACAGATGACGCTGGAGTGAATCTGGATAAGCAAGAGCTCAAACGCCAGCTGAAGGCTGGTGAGAGCGTGCTTACAAGGGAGAGGCAGGAGAAGAATGATCTTCAAGATGCCAACACCAAGCTGGGCGTGGAACTGAAAGATGTCCGTGCCCAACTGTCGAACTCTGTTAAGGAGAATCGATGGCTTCGGCGCGCCATATTTAGTAAGTGCTTGAACGAACTCAAAAAGAGTTCGGCAGGGAAGCTGGCTGACAGAGTTATGTCTGTAGGTATGTTACAGGTCGTCCTGCCAAGGAGATGCCTAGTTCGACGGGTGAACTTCTTCCCGAGCTCGCACAATTGCATGAACGAGTTCGGCAGGTGATGCAAGGCATTGCCCAGGCCTTGTGGCCGTCCGTCTCCCTACCCGAAGGCCTTGGCGAGCTTGCAGAAAAGCTGAGGGGAGCACGGTGGCGCTTCCGATTATGGAAGATATCGGCCTGCCATTAGGGCTCCAGGGAAGCTTGGGCGATGGTGAAGACACGGTACACGAAGGCTGACCCGAACCACATGGCCAAAGTTGGTCCTGTGGGGCCTGATGGCAAAGAGATCCCTGTAAATTTAGTGTACGGCCAAGTAGAATTGGCCACAAAGTATTCCCAACAGGACTGTAGACTAGACAGCCTATTGGATGGCATTGAAGAGGAATTCAACCAGTCAAATTGACTATGTAATCGTAAAGTGACATATATGATGCCTTCTAGCCGGATTGTAGATCGTTTGTCGTGGCGGACCTTTTCGCTTCAACCTCAGGACCCGACAGTCCGGAGTGTATCCGAATACCCTCTTGATTATATAAGAACTGGGGCGTGCGTGGAGACTAGGCGTAGGGGTCATTAGTGCTTTATCAGACAAGTGCCCAACTAGTTATGTTATATTACATGGGTAGTAAGAAACATCTTCCAGAGAGAATAGTTCCGTTAAGGGTTCCTTTCCCTGGGTAGGCATGCCCTAAAGTGCATGTCCGGACTGCGACAAGAAGCGCAGTAAAAATGTCCGGGGGCAGATATGGTTAATAAATAAAAGTCAACTTTTGTTCACCGGCCGAATATTCTCTTAAGAACGCTAGCTTTCTGCTTCACCCATTCTGAGGTACACGTCCGGCTGACCCGGAGGTAACAATCGCAGAGGTGCTCCCCTTATGCCCTAGCCGAATTAACGGGAACGTAGGGCATAAATACAAGAGCCAGGCAACCCAGCTTGGCCAAAACTTAAGTCATATCGATGCATATAATGGTGAAAAAAGCTACATGCTGAAGTATAATGCATGTGTTGGGCGTGATGCCCATGTAAATAATTTAAGCTTCTGTGAAAGAAGCCCTCGGGTGTAGATAGTGCGGCTAGCACCTCTGTAGTGTACAAGTGAGGCACAAGGTGACCCTTGAAGGCCTAGAGGAATAAAAGAAAGAAAGGGAAACAAGACAGACAATGCATATGCAGAAAATGGACAAAGGGAAGGGACTAACATAAAGTCCAGTGCTAGGCGTAGAATCTTCGGAGCCTAGCTGCATTCCATGGGTTCGGCTCGAGTCGACTAGTCGATGCATCCCGCAGTCGGTACGCTCCGCCGGTCAGAACTTGGTCGATGACGAAGGGACCTTCCCATTTGGGCTCTAGCTTGTTCTTTTTCTCATCCAGCAGCCGGAGAACTAGTTCGCCAATGTTATAAGTTTTGGCTCGTACTTCTCTACTTTGGTATCTGCGGGCCTGTTGCTGGTAAAATGCGGAACAGGCTTTGGCTACGTCGTGCTCTTCCTCCAAGGTGTCCAGACTATCCTGCCGATCGAGCTCGGCTTCTCTTTCTTCGTAGATGCGCACTCGAGGTGAGTCATCAATTATGTCACAGGGCAGGACTGCCTCTGCGCCGTACACCATAAAAAATGGTGTGTATCCGGTACTACAATTCGGCGTGGTCCGCAGCCCCCAGAGTACGGAGTCGAGCTCCTCTACCCATTGCGTGTCAGACTCTGTTAAGGAGCGCACTAGTCTGGGTTTAATGCTGATCATTATAAGACCATTTGCTCATTTGACTTGACCGTTGGTTTGTGGATGGTAGACTGAAGCATAATTGAGCTTGATGCCCATTTTGCTGCACCAGAGTTTTACCTCGTCGGCCGTGAAGTTCGTGTCGTTATCAGTGATGATGCTATGGGGGACGCCGTAGCGATGTACAACCCCGGATATGAAATCTATCACCGGTCCGGATTCGGCTGTTTTAACCGGTTTGGCCTCTATCCATTTGGTGAATTTATCCACCATGACCAATAAGTATTTTTTCTTGTGGGTTCCACCTTTAAGGGGTCCAACCATGTCAAGCCCCCAGACCGCAAAGGGCCATGTAATGGGGATTGTTCGGAGGGCGGTGGGTGGCATATGGCTTTGATTTGCAAAGAGCTGGCAACCAGCGCAACGCTGGACTAAGTCCTGTGCGTCTGCCCAGGCCGTTGGCCAATCGAATCCTGTACGGAAGACCTTGCTCACAAGATCCTGGGCTGCGGTGTGATGACCGCCGAGTCCGGCGTGAATTTCTGCCAAAAGGTTCCGTCCTTCCTCTTCGGAGATGCACCGTTGAAGGACTCCGATAGCACTTTTTTTTGTACAATTCTCCCTGGTGGACCCTGTAGGCCTTTGATCGCCGCACTATGCAGTGTGCCTCATTTTGGTCCTCCAGGAGTTCCTGTCTAGTTAAGTAGGCCAGGAATGGTTCTGTCCATGGGGCAATAATAG
The DNA here is from genome assembly GCF_018294505.1 of Triticum aestivum. Classification (NCBI taxonomy): domain Eukaryota; kingdom Viridiplantae; phylum Streptophyta; class Magnoliopsida; order Poales; family Poaceae; genus Triticum; species Triticum aestivum. Next base: position 136,874,788 of record NC_057800.1, on the reverse strand, counting down.
CCATTATTTCGTGGGTTGATTGTGTTATTTCGGTGGCGGAGCCTCCGATTGTGTCAGAGAGTTCGGTATCGGGTATTTTGGCCAGGTCCGGACTGTTGTTACCGGTGTCCCCTTCCCATGATACGGATGGCTTGAAAAGCCTTTCCAGAAAAATGTTGGGAGGGACCGCATCGCGTTTTGCGCCAATGCGGGCGAGGATATCCGCCGCCTGATTGTTTTCTCGAGCCACATGGTGAAATTCGAGCCCCTCGAACCGGGCTGACATTTTTAGGACGGCATTGCGATAAGCGGCCATTTTTGGATCCTTGGCATCAAGATCTCCATTTATTTGGGATATTGCAAGGTTTGAATCACCGCGCACCTCTAGGAGTTGAATGCCCATGGATACTGCCATCCGGAGACCATGTAGAAGGGCCTCGTATTCGGCTGCATTGTTGGAGTCCGTATACATTATCTGCAGTACGTATTGAACTATGTCTCCTGTTGGGGACGTCAAAACGACGCCGGCCCCCAGACCAGCCAACATTTTGGAGCCGTCGAAGTGCATGATCCAGTTTGAATATGTGCCGTACTCTTTAGGGAGTTCGGCTTCCGTCCATTCAGCAACGAAGTCAGCCAAAACATGTGATTTAATAGCTCGACGTGGCTTGTAAGTTATGTCGAACGAGGAGCTCAATGGCCCATTTGGCAATCCGACCCGTCGCTTCGTGGTTGTTTATAATATCGTCAAGTGGTACTTCCGAGGCTACCGTTATCGAACACTCTTGAAAGTAGTGTCGCAACTTCCTGGATGCCATAAATACCGCGTACGTTATCTTTTCATAATGCGGGTACCGTGATTTGCATGGAGTAAGGACAGTGGACACGTAGTAAACCGGCTTTTGAATGGGAAATTTGTGTCCGTCCACTTCTCCCTCGACGACAAGCACTGCGCTTACCACTTGATGAGTTGTCGCAATGTATAATAGCATTGGTTCGCCAATGTTTGGCGCGGCCAGAACTGGGTTTGTTGCCAACATGGCTTTTATTTCATTGAGTCCGGCCGTGGCGGCGTCCGTCCACTCGAAGTGTTCGGTACGCCAGAGGAGGCGATAAAGGGGTAATGCCTTTTCTCCCAAGCGGGAGATAAAGCGGCTTAGAGCCGCCACGCATCCAGTTAGTTTTTGTATTTGTTTGAGGTATGTTGGGGTAGCCAACTGTGACAACGCTCGGATTTTGGCCTGATTAGCTTCAATACCTCTACTGGAGACAATGAATCCCAGGAGCTTTCCTGCTGGTACGCCGAAGACGCATTTTTCTGGATTGAGCTTGATGTCATATGTTCGGAGGTTGTCGAATGTGAGCCTCAAGTCGTCTACTAGAGTTTTGACATGCTTGGTTTTAATGACCACGTCATCCACGTATGCCTCCATTGTTTTGCCGATCTGGTTTGCCAGGCATGTCTGAATCATGCGCTGATATGTTGCACCGGCATTTTTTAGCCCGAAGGGCATTGTGTTGAAGCAGAATGGGCCGTATGGTGTGATGAATGCCGTTGCGGCTTGGTCTGGCTCTGCCATTTTGATTTGGTGGTAGCCGGAGTATGCGTCGAGGAAACACAATGAATCGTGTCCTGCGGTAGCATAAATGATTTGATCGATGCGGGGGAGGGGGAAGGGATCCTTTGGGCAGGCCTTGTTAAGGTCCTTAAAATCGACGCACAAGCGCCAGGATTTGTCCTTCTTTGGTACCGGCACCAAGTTTGCTAGCCAGTCCAGATGTTTTATGTCTCTGATGAATCCGGCCACCAATAGCTTGGCTAGTTCCTCTCCCATGGCTTGTCTTTTAGGCTCGGAGAAACATCGAAGAGCCTGCTTGACTGGCTTGAACCCTTTTATGATATTTAGGCTGTGTTCAGCCAGCCTGTGTGGGATTCTTGGCATGTCTGAAGGGTGCCAGGAAAAAATATCCCAGTTCTCGCGTAGGAACTCTCGCAGTGCAGCGTCAACATCAGGGTTTAATTGTGCCCCGATGGAAGCTATTTTTGTATGGTCCGTTGGATGGACTTGGAATTTGACTATTTCGTCCGCCGGCTTAAAGGAGGTGGACTTGGATCTTTTATCGAGTATCACGTCGTCCCTGTTTACCGTGGAGCAGAGCGCAGTTAGTTCTTCAGCCGCTAGGGCTTCGGATAGTGCCTCAAGGGCCAGTGCAGCTGTCTTATTTTCGGCGCGGAGTGCTATGTCCGGATCACTAACAAGAGTGATGATTCCGTTGGGCCCGGGCATTTTGAGCTTCATGTACCCGTATTGGGGTATGGCTTGGAAGATTGTGAACGCCTCCCGCCCTAATAGAGTGTGGTATCCGCTGCTGAACGGGGCCACTTGGAATGTAATTTCTTTGGACCTGTAATTATCCGGTGTGCCGAATACCACGTCTAGTGTGATTTTTCCGGCGCAGCGTGCTTCCCGAATGGGGATGATTCCTCTAAAGGTTGTGCTGCTTTGCTTAATGCGGCTCCAGTCTATTTCCATCTTTTGAAGAGTTTCCTCGTATATGAGGTTTAATCCGCTGCCGCCGTCCATGAGTACCTTGGTGAGTCGAAAGCCGTCCACGATTGGACTGAGGACCAGTGCGGCTGGTGCTCGGGTTGTTCGGAATTTAGGTTCGTCACTGGCATTGAAGGTAATAGCCGTGTCGCTCCAAGGATTTGTTTCTGCTATGTGGCAGATTTCGGACATGCTGCAGAGTGTTCGCTTCCGTCTTTTATTTGACGCAAAGGTCTCGAAGACTATTAAGACCATACTGTTGTCCTCGGGGTGGTGCTCTTTGGTTTTTGGGAGGAGTAGATCCTCACCACTTTTGGCCACCTGCCGGAGTATCCAGCATGCTCTAAGGCTGTGCGTTGGTATCGCATCTGTTGTAGTATGAATTTTGCAGGGTCCGTTGAGCCATCCCTCCAGTACGGTTCCTTCCCCCGTAGGGGGCTTTTGCTTTTTGGTAGTTAACCCAGGTGTATTGTGATAATGCACCCTTTTATTTCGGACTGGGTTTGTATTCAGGTCCGGATTATCCCAAAATTTTATTTCGGTTTTCCAGGCGCTTTCCATCGCACAGTACTTTCGCACTATGGACACCAAGTCGGCAAAGCGTGTAATTTCGCGACGACTTATGGCGTTGAGGATTCCCTTGTCCATGCAATTATTGCAGAAGAATGAAATTGCGTCTTCCTCGCGGCAGTCCTTTATCCTGTTCTTGACCAGGAGGAATCTGGCCCAGTAATGGTGTACTGTTTCTTCGGGCTCTTGCCTAATTTGGGATAGATCGCGTATGTTTGGGTGCGTGGGTGGAATTGAATCTGAATCCTCACCCGATCTGAGGCTCAGTGGCCAAGGAGTTTCCGGACTCGAAAGCTTGGGTTCTTGACGTCCTCCCCTCCACGGGTATCCGGTTTGGGGGGATCGGGAATCCATATGTAGCTAGTCCTTAAGATAGATGAAGTTTTGCCGCATTGTTCTTCCACTACTTCAACGTGGTGGGTGACCTGGGGAGAGTTAATTTCTCTTAGATCGGGTTTAGGCCCAATCTGATCGTAGTCTGTAGCGACTCCTAGGGAGGCGATACGATCCAAGAGCTCGTTCAGGGAAAAGAGCTCCATTGGATCTAACTGCTCGGCGAGTTCCGAGTTGATGTGAAGATTGATTTTGATGACCCGAGAAGTCATCGTCGGCGCAGCAGCCGAACAGGCGGTCATAAGAAAACCACCTAGCCGGAGAGTTTGGCCGATAGCCAGAGCTCCCTCAGCGATAGTGCCGTCTTTAAAGACGGGATGAGACATCCTTCCTTGTGGCGACGGCACAGTGGAACTCTCAATGAAAGCACCAATGTCGATGTCAAAACCGGCGGATCTCGGGTAGGGGGTCCCGAACTGTGCGTCTAGGCCGGATGGTAACAGGAGGCAAGGGACACGAAGTTTTACCCAGGTTCGGGCCCTCTTGATGGAGGTAAAACCCTACGTCCTGCTTGATTAATATTGAAGATATGGGTGTTACAAGAGTAGATCTACCATGAGATCAGAGAGGCTAAACCCTAGAAGCTAGCCTATGGTATGATTGTATGTTGTGATTGTTGTCCTACGGACTAAACCCTCCGGTTTATATAGACACCGGAGAGGGTTAGGGTTACACAAGGTCGGTTACAAAGGAGGAGATATCCATATACTTATTGCCTAGCTTGCCTTCCACGCCAAGTAGAGTCCCATCTGGACACGAGACGAAGTCTTCAATCTTGTATCTTCATAGTCTAACAGTCCGGCCAATGGAGATAGTCCGGCTGTCCGGAGACCCCCTAATCCAGGACTCCCTCAGCACCCCTGCAGGGAATTTTATCTATTCGAATAGTCGTGTCTCTCGGTAAAAGGACGACCCAGAGTTGTACCTTGACCTTATGACAACTAGAACCGGATACGTAATAAAACACACCCTTTCAAGTGCCAAATACAACTCGGTGATCGCTCTCTCACGGGTGACGAGGAGAGGATCGCCAGGTAGGTTTATGCTATACGAAGATACTTGGTGAACTTACCTTCTACTCTCTTCTATATGCTTCAAGATTGAGGCTGCCAGAAGTGTAGTCTTCGATAGGACTAGCTATCCCCCTCTTATTCTGGCATTCTGCAGTTCAGTCCATAGTTACTACCCATTTCATTGATAACTATGCATATGTAGTGTAGATCCTTGCTTGCGAGTACTCTGGATGAGTACAAACGGTTGCTTTGCTCCTCCTTTTCCCCCTTCTATACTTGGTTGTCGCAATCAGATGCTAGAGTCTAGGAGCCAGAGGATCCCGAGGATGATTCTATGTGGAGTTCGACTTCGAGGAGTAGTTAGGAGGTCCCAAGCAGGAGGCCTTGCCTTTTCGATCATTGCTACTTTTGTGCTCGCCTTCTTAAGGCAATCTTGTTTAACTTATGTCTCTACTTAGATATTATTGCTTCCACTGACTCTTGTGTCTTCGAGCATTTGTATTCGAGCCATCGAGGCCCCTGGCTTGTAATATGAAGCTTGTATTATTTTATTTGTGTCTAGAGTTGTGTTGTGATATTTTCCCGTGAGTCCCTGATCTTGGTCATACACATTTGTGTGTATGATTAGTGTATGGTCAAATCGGGGGCGTCACATGATAGTGAAAGTGTGTTATATCGACTAGAGGGGGTGAATAGGCGATTTTTATGAATTCTTCACTGAGGAATTTGCGGGTGAGGAAATTCCTGAGTGAAGAACTACTTGCAGCAGAATAAGTACTCAGAAGTAAACATAGCAGTGCATGAGCATGGTCTCCATGATGAAATGAAAATAAGTACAGAGTACAGAAAGCGTAAACACAGGATAAGATAAACAGACTGAAGAAATTGAACTGAGGAAATTGAGAAGGTCTTCAGTCAAAGTCTTCAAACAGATACGAACAAGCACTCAACACATAAAAGAGGAAATGGAAGGGTTGAGGAAATGGAACCAGGTACCTTGGTGAAGACAATGATTTGGTAGACCAGTTTCAACTGTTGTGACAGTTGTACGTCTGGTTAGGGCAGCTAGGTATTTAAACCTGAGGACACACAGTCCCGGACACCCAGTTCTGAACACGCAGTTCAGAACACTCAGTCCTCACCGTATTCCCCTTGAGCTAAGGTCACACAAACCTCGCCCAATCACTCGTGGTAAGTCTTCAGGTGACTTCCAGACCTTCACAGACTTGGTCACTCGGCGATCCACAATTTCCTCTTGGATGCTCTAGACCATGACGCCTAACCGTCTGGAAGATGCACAGTCTTCAAAGGTAACAAGCGTCAGATCCACGCAGGAACAATCTCTTCAGTGATGCTCAATCACTTTGGGTTTGTAGGTGTTTGGGTTTGGGTTTTCCTCACTTGATGATTTTCACTCAAAGTCCTCGGAGGATGGGATGCTCTCAAATGACAAGTGTCAGTTTCTCTCGGAGCAGCCAACCAGCTAGTGGTTGTAGGGGCGGCTATTTATAGCCTAGGGAGCAGTCCGACATGATAAGACATAAATGCCCTTCAATGATATGACTGTTAGGTGGGTAGATATTTTGGGACAGCTGGTGCATAGCACAACAATGGTCGGAATTTTGAGTAGCAAAATCCTCAGGGCTATCATGTTCCTCACTGTGTATGCAATCCGTAGTGGCGAATTCCTAACTCCTCAGTCAGAACAAATTCCTCAGAGACCAGAAGAACTTCATCTCTGTCACTGAAGAATATGACTGAACTGTATGAGATTTCCAATGGCTTCACTCGAAGGGATTGGTAGGTGTAGGATTTGAGTTGAGCATCACATGGAAATTTTTCCTTAGTATTTCCTCGACCCCCTTTAACAGTACGGTGTTTCCTATGACTCAAGAAAGAGAAAATGAAACTACGAAAACAAAAGTCTTCATGCTTCATGTTCCTCGAATGAATACCAAGTCTTCAAGATTGCATCAATTTCTTCACTTTCAAAGTCTTCAGAAATCCAAAGTCTTCAGTTGAAGAACTTCATTTTTAGGGCTCGAATTTCTCTGTAAATATCAAACTCCTCATAGACTTATAGACCTGTGTGCACTCACAAACGCATTAGTCCCTTAACCTATACGTCTTCAATACACCAAAATCACTAAGGGGCACTAGATGCACTTACAATCTCCCCCTTTTTGGTGATTGATGACAATATAGGTTAAGTTTTCAACGGGGATAAACATATGAAGTGTAAATACTGGAATTGAGGAATTTGATTGCAAGATATAGAAGAACTCCCCCTGAAGATGTGCATAGTGAGGAATTTGCTTTTGAAGCAATGCACACTTGAACAGTAGAATCATGGAGATCTCCCCCTATATCTTGTAATTCATACACGCATTTAACATATAATATGAAGAATTTGAAATGCATGATGAAATATGGTGACTGATGTAATTCAGGATGCGTGCATTAATATTAACGAGGAATAAGCATGCAGAAAAACTCAGCAAAAGTATCAGACCACCATAGAGTTTAAGTTTACAACTCGATCGAATAAAGTCTCAGAAGAACGAGAGTTGTAACGTAGAAAAAAACGCCCATATAAGTAGACCCGCTTGAAGACTAACTCAAATTTCTCCCCCTTTGTCATCGAATGACCAAAAGGGTTGAAAATGAGGACTAACGCCCCTGAAGAATATCAAGTTGATGGAGGAGCGCCAGCATTGTTGTGGTCATTTGTCGTTGTAGGGCTTGCCACAGTGTCGTCCAAGTCTTCATACTCGTCGGTGTCGCGGGATGAAGAATATGAGATGGCCACCAAGGTAGGAACTTTGACCTTCTTGAATTTCTTCGAAGGAGGTGAAGACCAGTCAAAATCTTCCTTGAGACCCATTTTCTTCATATCTTCTTCACCATACAGATGTGATAGGATAGCCCAGGTGCGACCGAAGACTTCATGGAGGTAGTAATGGTTTTTCTTCACTCATTATGTGTAGCAGTCATGTTGTGAAGAATAGAACCAAACTAACGCTTAACCCATTTATGATTTCGATCCACCTTCTGGTGAAGACTAAGAAGTAGCTCACGGTCAGTCATCACACATGGAGTTGTGGCTTGAGGAGTAGACTTGGGTGCATTGGCAGCAGAATCATGAGTGGCAGAGTCATCATTGGTGGAGTAAGATGCAGCTTTGCGAAACTGACCATCCAATGGACGAATGCCTTCATCAATGACAAGAGGTGTCTTGCCCTTTTCATCAGTTGAAGTAAAAGTCTGCTTGAGGACTTCAATCAGGGGCAGATAGCTGAGGTGATTCTGAAAATCAGCCTTGTAGTTGAGTGAAGACCTTATTCTGAGGAATCTCATAATCCAAGGAGCATAAGGCTTCAGCTCAAACGGAGAGAGTGCAACATTTGCCAGAGTCCTCATGAAGAAATCATAATAATTGATAGGAATGCTATGAATGATGTTGAATAGCAGATTCTTCATGATGTCAACTATTTCCTCATCAGATGAGTCATGGCCTTTGATGGGACTCATTGTCCTCGTCAGAATGTGATAGATTGTTCTGGGCATATAGAGTAAGTCCTTTACGAGGAATTTGGTCCTTGTGGCTTGACTGGGCTTCAGAGACTTCATTAACACTTGCATGTAATGAGCAGTGAGTTCAGGTTATTGGTACAGGCAGCGAGCTCCTTCACTGGGTGGACTGATGGGCACGGCGTGAAGCAATTCAGAGGCCGGCGCCTTATAATGAGTATTATCGGTCATCCAGTCGAAGACCCAAGAGTTGATATCTTCATGATCACCTGTGATATGCAGTGTAGCGTAGAACTGAAGAATAAGCTCTTCATTCCAATCAACAATGTCAGAGAAAAAGTTGAGGAGGCCTGTTTCATGAAACACACTGAGCACAAGAGTGAAACAAGGCAATGATTCCATGTCCACATGAGGAATATGCTCGTGGTAGAAGATTTCGTCCTTGTTGAAAAGCAGCAAAGAATAGAAATTGGCCTGGCTGGCAGTCCAGAAGCGCTTCCTCCTAAGACGAGCAGAGTCATAAGGATTGTAGTCAGTGAAGAATACATGCTCGCCAAAGAAGTCATCAGCCTTGAATTTTTGTTTTTTTAGAAGAGATCCTTTGGCTTGGGGTGAGGAGTGTCAGTCAATTGCATCACAACCTCAGGGATCTCAACCTCAGGTTCCACGGGCTGAGGAATTTTAGGTACTTCTTCAGTGGCAGCCTGGGACTTCAATTCTTCATTTACATGTTCATCAGCGCTAGGGGCTGGAATTTCTTCATGGATGGACGGAGTTGCACGAGGTTCTTCAGATCCCATTTGGACTTTAGTAGTTACTGGGGACTGAGCAATTTGTTGAAGACGTGTGAATAGAGGAGAGTTGGGGTGCTGACTTTCCCAAAAGTCATCATTCAGCACTAGCGTGGTGCATCCAATGTCCACATCGACTTCTTCATCCATTTCTTCAATGTTGGCCTCTTCAGAAGTGAACTGAGGCATGGGCGAAGAGATAATCGGGGTTGAAGGGATTTCATCCACTTCAATTTCTTCATCCAACTGCTCTGACGAAGCAGCAGAGGGATTCTCTTCATCGGATTCACTTGGAATCGCATATTCTTCATCAAAAGGAACAAGGCCCTTTGATGGCATGGTTGAGATAGGAACAACATAAATTGGGTTGGCAAATGAGCTGGTCAATGGCTTCATCTTCTTCGGGGCTGAAGAATCTGATGAAGTTGATGCCTTCCTTTTCTTCACTGTTGCGCGCTCTACAGCCTTGGTCTTGTTCACATCTGATGCAGATGGAAGGATCAAAGTTGGTGTAGGCGCAGGAGGAGCAGAGGTATTTGGTTGAATTTCTTCAAGCGCAACTAATGCAGTTGCCCTGACGTCTTCACTTTCTTCGGGCAAAACTCTAGTGGTTGCCCTGGCAGTTTCTTCAGTGGTTGGAATGCAATCATCAGCCCTGGAATTAGCATTTTCTTCAGCGACCTGATTGTCATCAGTGGTGCTGGCATTTTCTTCGGTAGGCTGAGCAGATGCTTCAGCTTGAGGAATTTCCTATTACGTTGGGGTTGCAACATTTGAAGTGAAGTTGTCAGCGAGTCTCACAAAACGAACCTTCGCTCCCAGCCAATCAGCATGGTATGCATCAAATTCATCACTGAGTTTCTTGATCTCGGACTGTATATTCACGAGTTCTTCAGTTGTCATAGAGGCAACATTTTTGTTCTGGTGGCGCTCCTTTTTGTACTGCGCTTTCTTGATCTGCCTGGCCTTCTCAAACTTCCATTTTTCTTCTTGTATGAAGTGAGTCAACATATGACTTTGTCCAGGAGTCAGCTTGAAATCAGACATAGGAGTATTTGGGTCCTTGTGCCATAGGTTAATGTACTCAAGGATCAACTTTGGATCCAAAAGCAGAGGCACACTTGTGCCCTTGGCTCTAGCAGCCTTGACCTGCCTGTCTCTGATGATTTCTACAAGTTCATCATCATCAGCTTTGTCTTCGTCTGACGACACTTGAAAAGCAACCTGCTTCTTTTGAGGACTTGGTCGAGAGCCTCGTCCAGCAGTTGCCTTGGTCTTCAATAGAGTGGGACCAGTTGAAAAATGCAGTGGTGCTGAGGAACTAGCATATGCTCCTGAGGCAATAGAGATGCCCGTCATCCTTTGGCATGTGGCAAGATGCGTAGGTGTTGAGGATTTGGTCGGAGCAGCTAAGGACTTTGGCGGAGGAGCTGAGGATTTTGAAGTGGGAGTAGCTTGAGGAGTTGGTCGTGAGGGCTTTGAAGAATCTGGTCGTGAGGGCATTGCTGAGGAACTTGGCCATGAGGGCATTGAGGGTGAAGCACTTGGCTTGTGAGCAGGCTTGTCTGGCATGGCCTTCTTTGGCTTGCTTGTAGAGGCCTCAGCAGTGGCAGCAGCAGCAGCAGAATCTTCATTGAATTTCCTCACTGCTTCTCTTGCTTGTCTGGCCAACTTGGCCTGGCGCTTGGCCCATTCATCAGGATAATCCTCACCGCGCTTGAGGCTGCTGGGATCTGCTTCTTGGCCAGGTGCCAATGGAGGTCTTGGGCATGGAGGATTTAGAGGGAATTTCTTCATGTACTTGGGAGTAACATACCTGTACTCCCTCCACTCTCTTGCCCATCTCCTCTCTATTCTTTGAATGCGCACTTTGCGCTCATTCTTGGTTTCCTTTCCATGAGTGGCCTCATCAGGAGTGCAATAGTCCTTGTATACGTCATCAGGGATTTCAAACGCAGTATTGACCTCAGGCCTCTTTCCTCCCTTCTGTGGCTTCTTTCTATCAGCCATTTTCTTCAGATGAGTAATTTGAACAATGGAATTCTCTGAAGATGTATGCAACTTTTCTTCAAGGAACACTGCAAATGAGTTAAGTTGATGAGAACCTAGTGATTCAGCAGCTGACAAGAGTACCTGTGAACAGAGTATAGTTGCGAGGAATATGGAGAGGTCATATGCATTCTCAGAGGTTTTTCAAAAAGGAGCAAGTTTGAGGAATTTGACCAGATGAGTCTTGAAGAATTTCACTAAGCGTTCTTTGTCTTAGGTTCCAGAGATGTATAGATCGAAAATCCACACATTTGAGGAACCTTGAAGAAAAATATAGCTTTAGAGAAATGACTCAAGAACATATGACATGTGAGGTGTTCAGTGTGTGATGAATTTGAAGAATAAACACCTTTGAAGATTTTGTAGTTATCATTTGAATCAAAGAGGGCAGTAAAAGTAACTTTTAATTACCCAGGACGAAGAACAGGATGAACTGAGAGATGTAGATGTGAAGTTCGTCAGTTCAGATCTTCCACGCCCTAACTTGGTAGAGGAAGACAGCTACGGCGGCGGCGGAGTGAAGAAATCCGCAGCCGGCGCGAGTACGATGGCGACGAGGTCAAGGCAGTGAAGCTCTTCCTCGCCGGTGACAATGAAGTAGCGGCGGCGCTAGGGTTTGAGAAGCTCGAGCTGGAGTGAGAACGAGCGGAGTAAAAGTGAAGTGGGTAAGGGAAGGGGTATTTATAGCCACAGTGAAAAAAATTGTTCGCCCGAAGAAATTGGACGAACGTGCCCCTGTCCCTTCTCATTCGCTTGACATGTGTCACCCACATACTGAGAAGTGGAGATCGTGTGAAATCGTGGGTGAATGGATAAGTGTTGTCGTGGGATGTGGAACGGTTTGAGCGGTAAAGCCGAAAATTTAGATAAGATAGGTTTTAAAATTCCGTCGCAATTTCTTCAGCTGACAAGGACACATTGAAGATTTTGAACGAGTTTCAAATAGAACGCACATGAAGAATTTGTGAATAGACTGGGTTGAGTTTACCTTAGAGGGGGAAGGGTCCGATCACATTCACTTAGCGAAACAAGCAACTTAAAGAAATAGCAATAAGTGAATGTTGTAGAGGACATAAACTCATATATTTATATATCCAATGAAGAAAAACGACAGAAATGGTGAAGATAATGCAAATTGACAAACAACTGAGGAATTTCAAAGAACTGAGGAAAAGCTCAATTGAAGATTTTCAACATTTGTGGTGGCATGACCCATCGTATAAGAATGATGATTTCAGACACCGCGTACAATTGTCTTAGGGTTCTGAGAATCAAATTCTTCATTAATTTCTTCACACTTAGAGTGTTAGTCTTCATTGATTGAAGAAAAATGTTTCTTCATGTGTTGCACATCTAAGTCATCAATTTTGCATAAGTGTTAGGATGGGTGTCCTTTTCAAAGAACATTCGAAGATTCTAGGATATTTAGCTCACACTGCAACTTGCTAAATCTCTTCCCATCCAAGGGCTTAGTGAAGATATCGACTAGCTGTTCTTCAGTCTTCACATGCTCAATAGAGATATTGCCCTTCAACACATGATCATGAAGAAAATGATGACGAATCTAAATGTGCTTTGTCTTCGAGTGCTGAACTGGGTTATGAGCAATCTTGATGGCACTCTCATTGTCACAGTAGAGTGGCACATTCTTCACGTTGATGTTGTAGTCCTTGAGAGTTTGCTTCATCCATAGCAGTTGAGCACAGCAAGAACCAGCAGCAATGTACTCAGCTTCAGCAGTAGACAGTGATACGCAGTTCTGTTTCTTCGAGGACAAAAAGACCAAAGATCATCCAAGGAAATGGCATGTGCCAGATGTTGACTTGCGATCCACACGATCATCAGCATAGTCAGAGTCTGAAAATCCAATGAGATCAAAAGCCGAGCCCTTGGGGTACCATAATCCAAGTGTTGGTGTGTGAGCTAGATATCGAAGAATATGCTTTACAGCTTTATGGTGTGATTCCTTCGGTGTAGCTTGAAATTGGGCACACATGCAAACACTAAGCATAATACCTGGCCTAGATGCACATAGGTACAATAAGGAACCAATCATGGAGCGGTATACCTTTTGATCGAAGTCAATACCATTTTCATCAGTGCATAGATGGCCATTTGTGGGCATAGGGATTTTGACTCCTTTGCAATCTTGCATGCCGAATTTCCTCAGTGCATCCTTGAGGTATTTCTCCTGGGATATGAATATGCCATTGCGCTGTTGACGAATCTGAAGACCTAAGAAGAATTTCAATTCTCCCATCATAGACATTTGATATTCTTCACTCATCATATAGGCAAATTCATCAGTATATCGTTGGTCAGTATAGCCAAAGATAATATCATCAACATATATTTGGCATACAAATAATTCACCATCATAAGATTTAGTAAAAAGAGTTGGGTCAAGTGAACCGGGTTTGAAGCCTTTCTTCATGAAGAATTCCTTCAAAGTATCATACCACGCCCGTGGGGCCTGCTTGAGGCCATAGAGGGCCTTATTGAGTCTGAAGACTTTGTCAGGATGCTTCGGATCTTCAAAACCTGGGGGTTGAGCAACATATACTTCTTCCTCAAGCTTACCATTGAGGAATGCACTTTTCACATCCATTTGATATAAAGTGATATCATGATGGCTAGCATAAGCAAGTAATATGCGAATAGCTTCAAGTCTAGCAACAGGTGCAAAAGTTTCATCGAAATCGATTCCTTCAACCTGTGTGTAGCCTTGAGCTACAAGCCGTGCCTTATTCCTCACCACAAGGACATTTTCATATTGCTTGTTGCGGTAGATCCACTTTGTGTCGATGATATTGTGCTTGCGAGGATCTGGACATTTGACCAATTCCCAGACGTTGTTGAGCTTGAATTGATGTAATTCCTGTTGCATAGCTTGAATCCACTCAGGCTCCAGAAATGCTTCATCTACCTTAGTGGGCTCTGTGATAGAGACGAAAGCAAAGTGCCCACAAAAGTTAGATAAATGTGAGGCTCTTGAGCATGTGAGAGGACCTGGAATGTTGATGTCGCTGATGATTTTCTCAAGTTGCACTTCTTTTGCGATGCGGCGATGAGTGGGTTGACGTTGAGGAATTTGATCAGGATTTTCTTCAACACCATTTTCCTCAGGTGCATTAGCATGACGTTCTTCATGCTCCGGAATAACTTCTTCAGCTGATTCTTCAGTAAGAATGACATTCTCTGTAGCCTTGAGCTTAATAGATTCCTCGGGAGGTATTTCATCTATCACAGGAGGTAGGTGCTCTCTTTGCGAGCCATTAGTCTCATCGAACCGCACATCTATAGTTTCAACAACCTTGTGATGATAGGTGTTGAAGACTCTCTAGGTGTGCGAGTCCTTACCATAACCGAGCATAAAACCTTCATGTGCTTTCGGTGCAAATTTAGAACTGTGATGAGGATCTCTAATCCAACATTTAGCACCGAAGACTTTCAAATAACTCACATTGGGTTTCTTGTCAGTGAGAAGTTCATATGTTGTCTTCTTGAAGAATTTGTGAAGATATACCCTATTGATGATGTGGCACGCAGTATCAATCGCCTCAAGCCAGAAGCGAGGAGGCGTCTTGTACTCATCAAGCATAGTGCGGGCCATCTCAACAAGAGTCATGTTCTTGCACTCCACGACGCCATTTTGCTGAGGAGTATAAGGAGCAGATAACTCATGAGTAATACCAAGTTCATCAAGATAGTCATCAAGGCCAGTGTTCTTGAACTCAGTTCCATTATCACTCCTTATGTGCTTGATCTTCACACCAAAGTTAGTTGAAGCCCTCGAAGAAATTTGTTTGAAGACTTCCTGCACTTCAGATGAGTAATCATCAACAATGACAAAGCCATATAAAGATGCAGCATTGGTAAATGTGGCATAGTGAGTAGGGCCAAAGAGATCCATGTGAAGCAATTCAAATGGTCGAGTAGTAGTCATGATAGTCTTTGTTGGATGCTTGCCCTTGGTCATCTTTCCAGCTTCACAGGCTCCGCATAAGTGATCCTTGAGGAATTTGACATTTTCAATGCCAATGACATGCTTCTTCTCCGCGGGCGTGTGCAGATTCCTCATGCCAGCATGACCAAGTCGTTGATGCCATAGCCAGCCTTCTGAAGCTTTTGCAAGAAGACATGTGGCAGGTTGTGGTCCTGTAGAGAAATCAATAATATACAAATCTCCTCTCATAAAGCCTTCGAAGACTTTGGAATTGTCAGTTTCCATGATCACAACACAACGATACTTGCAAAAGAGAACCACCATATCAAGATCACAAAGCATTGAGACAGACATGAGGTTGAACCCTAAGGACTCAACAAGCATGACTTTGTCCATGTGTCGATCCTTTGAGATTGCAACCTTACCTAGACCCAATACCTTGATTTTGCCTTTGTCACCATAGGTGATATGCTTCAGATGTGATGGAGATAAAGCAGTGTCCATCAATAAGCTCCTGTCACAGTCACTATCGAGGACCCACTCAGTGGCTTTGGGTTGATCATCCTGCAGATGAATTAGTGCAACTTACGAACTCATATACTTCACCAATGAAGAATATGGTATCAATTTCATCAGACAATAGAACAGATAAAACAATATGAGGAGGTGAGAAATGAAAATTCATTTCTTCATGATTAGCTTGCATCCTTTCAAGCATATTCAGGTCTCCAGCAAACTCTTCAGACAATTAAGTTCGTCTGGAGACCTGACCCTGCATAAGAGATTAGTTATTTTTCTTCACCACCCACATCTGAAGGGGTGGCAAAGAGTTCATCATTCTGCGAGCTCCATAAGAGAAAGGTGGCATAGACGCCAATCCACTTCATTTCACATAAGAGGGGTTAGGATAAGCATAAGAGTAGGCAAAGAAATTCTTCGAGGACTTATGGACATAATGATTTGATGAATAATGCATATCCATAATCCTTAGATCTTCCCTGCGAAACAGACGGGTTAGCACGATGATGTTCATATGAGGACTTGATCCTTGAGAGGAGTTTGGTCCGTATGAGGACTTGGATCCATATGAAGAATTTGGTCCATATGAAGAATTTGATCTGGGGTTCCTATTCTTCATAGGTGCTTTCATGATGACATTCACCTGAAGATTTTCAAGGCACCTTTTGGGAAGCCAGATTTTCTTCATAGGAGGACCGTTCCTGCAGTTAGTGCCAACATATCTAGCAAATACTTCACCATTCTGATTTTTGAACAATTTATAGTTAGAGTCAATGGACTCATCAGAAGAATATGAAGATTCACATGTAAAGCCAGATAAAGTAGATGGATCCACTGAAGGTCCCTTTGCAGCAACCCATGAGGTTTTGGGATACTGCTCAGGTTTTCAGTAGGTCCCATCAGCATTGATTTTCCTCTCAAAGGCAATACCCTCTTTCCTAGGGTTCCTGTTGAGGATCTGCTTTTTAAGCACGTCACAAAGAGCCTGATGCCCTTTGAGGCTTTTGTACATGCCTGTCATATACAATTCCTTCAGCCCTGCATCATCAGTGATACTAGCAATGTCCTCAGATGCGGAATTAGTGATAGTAGAGGCAGTTGAAGAATTTGCAGCAATGGAAGTATTTGAGCATTCAGGTGAAGAATTAGCAGTTTCACGTTCAACGCACTTCAAACATGGAGGAACAAATTCATGTTGAGTAGCGTTGATCTGTTGAGCAAGTAATGAATCACGCTCCTTCTGAAGATCTTCATAACTCACTCTTAGCTTCTCAAGATCTTGCTTTCTTTGAAGAAATTCGTAAGAAAGCTTCTCATGATCAGATAAGAGAGTGTTATGATGAGCTTGAAGATTGTCAAACTTGGATTGAAGTCTCTGAAGATTTTCAGTCAAGATTTTAGTGCGATCCATTTCCTCGCCTAACATATCATCGCTTTTATCTAGCATATTTTGAACCTTTTCAAGAGCTTTTTGCAGTTTCACAGCAATCTTAGCAAGTTTAGGATAGCTGGGTTTGAGGTTTTCATCAGATTCATTCTCACTAGATTCAGATGACGGATATTTGAGTACCTTTGAGCCTTTTGCCACAAAGCAATAGGTGGGAACGTAGTCCTCATCGCCGTCATCGCTAGTGTTGGGGAGGTCCTTTTCTTCAGAGTTGAAGATGGACTTGCTGACGAACGCGGTAGCGAGGGCTAGGCTCGCCACGCCAGAGTCTGACTCATTAGATTCCTCCTCTTCCTCATTTTCCTCAGATTCAGCCTCAGAATCCATTTCCTTGCCAATGAATGCTCGAGCCTTCTTGGAGATGCTCTTCTTGTGAGATGAGGACCTTGAGGGTCTTGATGATGAGGACTTTGAAGATTTATTCTTCTTCTTTGAATCATCAGAACTGTAATCCTTGTACTTCTTCTTCTTCGATTCCTTTTCCCACTGAGGACAATCTTGAATGTAGTGTCCAGGTTTTTTGCATTTATGGCAGAGTCTCTTCTTGTAATCATGGGATGAGGAATATGATCTCAAGTAACCACCTCTTGAGGATTTACCAAAACGACCACGTCTTGAAAACTTTTGGAACTTCCTCACGAGCATTGCTAGCTCCTGGCTCAGTTCTTCATGGGCACCAAGGCTGCTATCAGAATCTTCACCATCAGATTCGGATACTACCTTGACCTTCAGAGCCTGTGATCTACCATAACTTGGTCCATAGAGATCTCTCTTCTCAGCAAGCTGGAACTCATGAGTGTTTAGTCTCTCGAGGATATCAGCAGGATCAAGTGACTTGTAGTCTCCACGTTCTTGTATCACTAATGCCAAGGTATCAAATGAGGAATCAAGTGGTCTCAGCAATTTCTTCACCACCTCATGGTCGGTGATATCAGCGGCACCAAGTACTTGAAGCTCATTTGAGATGCCAGTGAGGCGATCGAAGGTTTGCTGAACATTTTCATTGTCGAGTCTTTTGAAGCGGTTGAAGAGATTTTGAAGAACGTCAACTCGAGAGTCACGCTGTGTTGAGACTCCCTCATTGACCTTGGACAGCCTGTCCCAGATAAGCTTGGCTGTCTCCAGAGCACTCACTCTGCCATACTGCCCTTTGCTCAGATGGCCACATATGATATTCTTCGCTGGAGAGTCGAGTTGCTTGAATCTCTTCACATCAGCAGCAATGATGGTGGGAGTGACAGAGGGACACCATTCTCCATAACGTGCCAGAGATCGTTATCAATTGCCTCAAGATGCATGCGCATCTTATTTTCCAGTAGGGGTAGTCCGTCCCATCGAAGGTAGGACACCCAGCAGAAACCTTGATCATACCTGTGGTCGACATAACTAAAACTCCAGGCGATTAAACCAAAATCACACAGAACAAGGGAGTACCTTGCTCTGATACCAATTGAAAGTGCGTTATATCGACTAGAGGGAGGGTGAATAGGTGATTTTTATAAATTCTTCACTAAGGAATTTGCGGGTGAGGAAATTCCTGAGTGAAAAACTACTTGCAGCGTAATAAGTACTCAGAAGTAAACATAGCAGTGCATGAGCATGGTCTCCATGATGAAATGAAAAAAAGTACAGAGTACAGAAAGCGTAAACACAGGATAACACAGGATAAGATAAACAGACTGAAGAAATTAAACTAAGGAAATTGATAAAGTCTTCAGTCAAAGTCTTCAAACAGATACGAACAAGCACTCAACACATAAAAGAGAAAATGGAAGGGTTGAGGAAATGGAACCAGGTAGCTTGGTGAAGACAATGATTTGGTAGACCAGTTCCAACTGTTGTGATAGTTGTACGTCTGGTTAGGGCGGCTAGGTATTTAAACTTGAGGACACAAAGTCCCGGACACCCAGTTCTGAACATGCAGTTCAGAACACTTAGTCCCCACCATATTCCCCTTGAGCTAAGGTCACACAGACCTCGCCCAATCACTCGTGGTAAGTCTTCAGGTGACTTCCAGACCTTCACAGACTTGGTCACTCGGCGATCCACAATTTCCTCTTGGATGCTCTAGACCATGACGCCTAACCGTCTGGAAGATGCACAGCTTCAAAGGTAACAAGTGTCGGATCCACGCAGGATTAATCTCTTTAGTGATGCTCAATCACTTTGGGTTTGTAGGTGTTTGGGTTTGGGTTTTTTTCACTTGATGATTTTCACTCAAAGTCCTCGGAGGATGGGATGCTCTCAAATGACAAGTGTCAGTTTCTCTCGGAGCAGCCAACCAGCTAGTGGTTGTAGGGGGCGGCTATTTATAGCCTAGGGAGCAGCCCGACATGATAAGACATAAATGCCCTTCAATGATATGATCGTAAGGTGGGTAGATATTTTGGGACAGCTGGTGCATAGCACAGCAATGGTCGGAATTTTGAGTAGCAAAATCCTCAAGGCTATCATGTTCCTCACTGTGTAGGCAATCTGCACTGGCGAATTCCTAACTCCTCAGTCAGAACAAATTCCTCAGAGACCAGAAGAACTTCATCTTTGTCATTGAAGAATATGACTGAATTGTATGAGATTTCCAATGGTTTCACTCGAAGGGATTGGTAGGTGTAGGATTTGAGTTGAGCATCACATGGAATTTTTTCCTTAGTATTTCCTCGACCCCTTTAATAGTACGGTGTTTCCTATAACTCAAGAAAGAGAAAATGAAACTACGAAAACAAAAGTCTTCATGCTTCATGTTCTTCGAATGAATACCAAGTCTTCGGGATTGCACCAATTTCTTCACTTTCAAAGTCTTCAGAAAGTCTTCAGAAATCCAAAGTCTTCGGTTGAAGAACTTCATTTTTAAGGGTCGACTTTCTCTATAAATATCAAACTCCTCATAGACTTATAGACCTGTGTACACTCACAAACGCATTAGTCCCTTAACCTATAAGTCTTCAATACACCAAAATCACTAAGGGGCACTAGATGCACTTATAGATAGCAGTAGTAACTTAGCAGAAATAATATAAGATAAATTCATAGGCATTGGATCGGTGACTTGTTGGATGATATTCATCATGAGACAGTTATAACCTAGGGCGATACGGCACTAGCTCCAGTTCGTCAATATAATGTAGGCATGTATTTCATAAATAGTCATGCGTGCTTATGGAAAGAACTTGCATGACATCTTTTGTCCTACCCTTCCATGGCAGCGGGGTTCATATTGGAAACTAAGGGATATTAAGGCCTTCTTTTAATAGAGAACCGGAACAAAGCATTAACACGCGGTGAATACATGAACTCCTCAAACTACGGTCATCACCGGGAGAAGTCCCGATTTCTGTCACTCCAGGGTTGCCGGATCATAACACATAGTAGGTGACTATAATTTGCAAGATCGGATCTAGAGCATGGATATAATGGTGATAACATAAATGGTTCAGATATGAAATCATGGCACCGGGGCCCAAAGTGACAAGCATTAAGCATGGCAAAGTCATAGCAACATCAATCTTAGAACATAGTGGATACTAGGGATCAGGCCCTAACAAAACTAACTCGATTACATGATGAATCTCATCCAACTCCTCACCGACCAGCGAGCCTACGAAGGAATTACTCACTCCCGGTGGGGAGCATCATGGAATTGGTGATGGAGAAGGGTTGGTGATGATGAAGAACGAAGATCCCCCTCTCCAGAGCCCCAAACGGACTCCAGATCCGGCCTCCCGATGAAGAACATGAGGTGACGGCAGCTCCATCTCGTGGATCACGATAATTCTTTCTCCTTGATTTTTTTCTGCAAAAATAGGATTTTATAGCGTCGGTTTCAGAGTCTGCGGGGCCACCAAGTGGGGACAACCCACCTGGGCGAGCCAGGAGAGAGAGGCGCTCCCTGGTGGGTTGTGCCCACCCAGGTGCCCCTCTCCGGTAGGTCTTAGCTCCAGAAATTCTTATATATTATATAAAAATTCCTCGCAAAGTTTCATTCCATTCTGAGAACTTTTATTTCTGCACAATAACAACACCATGATAGTTCTGCTGAAAACAACGTCAGTACGGGGTTAGTTTCATTCAAATCATGCAAATTAGAGTCCAAAATAAGAAGAAAAGCGTTAGGAAAAATAGATACGTTGGAGACGTATCAGCGGCAGTTCTGTATCGTAAAACGTGATGATTCCTTCTCTCTAATTTATTTCTCCGCGAGACGGTATTTGTGGAGTTGGAGGTGGGGCAAACGGAGGCTCGTGGGACCCACAAGCTCAGGTGGTGCATCCTAGGGGGCGTCGCCTGAGCTTGTAGCTCTGTGGTGGCCCCCTCCAGCAGCTATTTTCGTCAATAATTCTTATATATTTCGAAAAAAATCTTTGTAAATTTTCAGTCTTATCCGAGAACTTTTATTTCTGCAAAAAAATAACATCATAGTAGTTCTGTTGAAAATAACGTCAGTCCGGGTTAGCTTTATTCAGATCATGCAAATTAGAGTCCAAAACAAAAACAAAAGTGTTTGAAAAAGTAGATACGTTTGGG
>NC_057800.1:136850521-136853137 GCF_018294505.1 Triticum aestivum | reverse complement strand
ACACACACCCGGAGTAGATGCCCGCTGGAGGAAAAGGTAATAATTTAGGTAGTCAATGTTCAGTCGATTAGGTCGGCCAACCCCATATTCCGGTTTCTATGGCCCGCAAGCTCGATCTTTTTCTCTTCCTCCTCCATCTCTTCTACTCCTGCTCCCTCTTCACTCTCTTCATAATGCAACAACTCCTCCACCCGCACCTCTTCTCCCCTTTTTTCTCCATTGCTAATTTTTTTCCAGCTGAAGGTCGCGTGGCTTACCTCCATGAATGACCCACGGCTAAGAAGTTGTTATGGAGGGATGGATGGTTCCGAGCTTGCCCGACTGGGCTCCGGCAATACAAATTTGCCATTAACGAGCCCATATTGGTGAGGGCGAAATTTTCTGAACATTGTTGTGATGTTCCAACACGCTGCAAGCGTATATGATGTTTTTTCCTGCGATGGAAGTATATACGGTGAGTTTTCTTGTGACGGAAGCGTGTATGATGTTTGTTCTATACATGTGAGAAATATGTTGCAATGATTATGGACGACAATTGGAAAGGTCAAATTTGTATATGCTGCAAAGTTTGTTAACAGTTATATGCATGTTCTTGTATATATACTTCCTCCCTTCCTAAATATAAGTCTTTGTAGAGATTTCACTATGAACTATGTACGAAACAAAACGAGTGAATGTGTATTCTAAAATGCATTATATACATCTATATGTGATTCATAGTAGAATCTCTACAAAGATGTATGTTTAGATAGAAAGAGGGTATGTTGCATGCATTCTGCTTTTCATGTTCTAATATGCACTAGTTAAAGAAAGAAAGATCACGGAAACTCCTGTCCATCCAAATACCTCGCGAGGCTGCGCAACCGAAAGACGCGAACAAGACACGTGTGGGCGGTAACCACCCTTCCCGCCAGCACCATGCATGTGCCAACGCAGAATCAGGATCCATCCGAAAATCCTTCTCCTCAGGCCGATCCGGGGTTAGGAGCTCGAGATCCGACCAAACACCCAAAACAAAACTCCAGCCTCCGTCCGGGCCACCGCCGCCCACCGTCGACGTGTAGGTCTCGATCGATCGCCCGCCCGCCCGCGCAACCACTGCATGCCGCCACGACGCAGCAACCGGGACGCCACCGCCGATCAAATCCGATGCCCTCGGCCGATATCCCATCATAATTCTGCCCCGCGCGGGCTGCCGATGCGGGGCAGGGGTCGTCGTCTCCGGAGAACACGAGTCCGCCCCCGAGATCACGCGATCGAGATCAGGGACAAGAGCATGCGTACGTGTGCGACAGGGACGCGACCAGCGGCGGAACCCCGGCCGGCCGGCACATGGGCCGCCGAATCGTTGCGGATTAATCTAGTCCGACTACGCGAACCCGGCCGGAGTATTTACCTAAGCTAGTAGGAGTAGCATAGTGCCGCGGCACTCAACCACCGTCGGGTTCCCCGGCGCCGGCTGTCCACTTGTGCACGATCAGCGCGCGTTCGTGATTCATGCATGAACCGTCGGCGTCGTTTACGGTTTACTACTCGATCAGGGGTCAACTTGAATACCCAAGGGCCAAGGTCAGTTGTATAAACGAAAACAAACAAACAGTGCTCGAATGCTCGATCAAGGTTTCGTTGAGGGGAAAAGAAGGATACTGGTACTCCCTCCGTTTCTTTTTACTCTGCATATAAAATTTGGTCAAAGTCAAGCTGCATAAAGTTTGACTAAATTTATATAAAAAAATATGAACATCTACAATACTAAAACTATATGGTATAAACGTACATTTTATAGGGCATCTGATAATATTGATTTCAAATTATGAATGCTTATATTTTTTAATATAAAGTTGGTCAAACTCTATAAAAATGACTTTGATCAAACTTTATATACGGATTAAAAAGAAACGGAGGAAGTACTACCACTACTTGGCCAGCAATTAGCAGGTAAATGTCCTCCGTTATGCATGATGACAATTCTGATGTCTAGCTTGGACTTGGAGGAAGATACGGAGTATGTAGTGAAGAAATGTTTGGTTCGGCAGCAATTATGCCCCGGCGTGCCCTCTGTAATAAGCAATTTGCACGATTAAAATGGCTTCACGAAACTTCACCGCGAAAGAAATCAGCTGATGGAGCGGCCGGTGTATTTCGGCCTGTGCCCAGCCTATAAAAGCATCTACAGCCGGGTCCTCCAAGCCCGCTTTAAACGTCTTGATGGACAGCTCGGTCACAAAAATTCAATTCATACGGGTTTTTCAAATGAGCCTCAAACGTCCGGACTGATTGGCACACCTCATATCCGTCAAAATATTAGATGGATATGAGGGTGTCAATGCACATCCACCACGTTGGACCTGATGGCCTTATCCCATCTTAAATTGCATCAAATCCATCAAACCCTTCCTCCTTCTCCCGCCTTCCTCCTATCTTTCCCACGCTCGAGTCCTCATCGTCTGCCACCCTTGGTCCCCATCCTCACCACCGGTCCAGATCCTCTGCCCTAGATGTCGTCCAGCCCGTCCCTGACCACCGTGATGGAGACTGCGTCCGCCTTGTCTGTTGGCGTCCCGTCCTCGGCTCTGTCGTGCAAGGCGGAGAAAGCCGGCCGGAGGATGCGGCAAC
>NC_057800.1:136193948-136203984 GCF_018294505.1 Triticum aestivum | reverse complement strand
ACTGCCAACCAGAGGTCTCACGACTTCGAATACCCACTGACCACTAATTTATTACCATTTCTGTCCTTCATATATGTGCTGACGGGTGGGCCCTATGGTAATGTGCGCTGCTGAATGTGGACCGTTTGACTGGTCAATTGATCGTGTTATCAACAAATTACGGAGCTGTATGGTGAGCCGGTGACTGTATGATCACCCTAAAATGTACTCCTATTTTATTAACATAGTACAAACTCAAACTACCATTTCTTTCTTTCATATACGGGCTGACAGGTGGGCCCCACGATTATGCGCCCCGATGGTGAAACACTAGTTGCACCGCATGGAACGTTTGACTTGTCAATTGATTGTGTCATCAACAAAATACGGAGTTGTATGGGTGAGCCAGTGACCGTATAATCATGATATGCATTTGTTTAACACGGTACAGACGCAAGCGCTCATATATACGCGCAAGCACTCACCGCTATAAGCGCACACACGCGAACCCTACCCCTATGAGCACCTTCGAGAGAGTGGGCTAGCATATATGATCTTGAGATTTTACGAAGTCACCATAGGTGCCTCGTAGTCGAGTGGAACGTCTCCTCCCACTGAACGTACATCGCCGGAAAATACTGAAATTAACACAAGATAAATGCGAGCACCGGGACTTTAACCTTGGTGGGCTCGAGAAACCACTGTCCTCTAACCATCCAACCATATGTTGGTTAGCACGACAAAATGTATGTGGTGACCGTGATGAGCTTATTCTGAAGTCCAGTGACCATATCGTGCTTTCGCTTCAAATACAATGACCGTAAGTGTCGTCAACAAAATACGGAGCACGCATCAAATGCAAAGTCCGTCAGTGTCATCAACAAAATATGGAGACGTATCATGAGCTAGATACCGCTGTACTATTGTATATGCTTATTTTCTTAGTGGCCGATTGCGTGTGTGGTGTGGTGGGCACATCATTTCTAGTTGTGGTGGGTCAACGTGAAGACTCATGGGTCGGTTCCGTCCTGCGCCACATATAGGTTGGACCAAGACGTGTTATACGAAGACCCATGTGGAGGACTCGGCGTACAACACGAAGCTACCAGAGTCGCGGAGGACTCTATCCCCACTGGTGATAAGCCGACTATATATGATTTGTAACCCTAGGCCCTTAGTATGTTATACAAGCTTGGGGGCTAGTTCGTCGATAGTATACACACACGCACAATGCCTGGTATTCACATATACTTTGTACACACCCCTATCACTAATATACAGTACCAAGAGTAGGCTCTTTCTTCAACTACAAGGGTCCGATCCGAACTAGGGTAAAACGTTGCCTCGTATTACCATCCAGCCTAACAACCAGGGATATCCTGACGAATGATATGATGAAATCATATCTGCCAACTACTAAGAGAGAGGTGTGTCGGGGGGTAATGTGTGCGAGAGAGGCCTAAAGATAATGTGCATGCGGGAGACACATAGGCACATATATGTGCGTATAGAGGGCTAGTAGAGACCATGCATGTGTATATATGCATGTGAGAGAAATAGTGTTTTCCAACTGAGATTAGTGAAAAGAGTGGTACATAGTAGTCAGGAAGAGAGAGAGAGAAACAGAGAGAGAATGTGCCTGAGACACTCCGACACCCGGAGTTAGATTGTGAGCATGTGTGAAAGAGAAATGCCAATGCATATAAAGTGTGTGCACTTATGCGTTAGATAGAGAGATATATAACGCGTTTGTGAGAACGGGGCGAGGCATAGTGCATCTACATGTAAAAGGCGTCTCTACGCATTAAATTAAAATATAAATGACATTATTATTTTTGGATGAGATCATGAATTTTGCAAATTGTGTATGGACGAAAATCGGTCTATCAGACACCCATACTCTATTGAATTCTAGCATGCACATGTGTTTATTTCATATTATCGATCCATAGAGTGAGAGCGGTTTGAAATACAGGCAATGGATGCTTTTGCAATTCATATATAAACATTAATTAGTGCACTCCATGTTGTTAGTGTGAAGCACTTTATACATTTGTCACTTGCATGGATACATTCCAAATTGCTAGCTACGAAATAGAATACATGTTGAATTTAACATAAAGGGGGTTTCAAAGATTCGAATTCATAGGAAGTGCATTCATCTATTTGAACCCGAGATAATGGCATTTGTAAATCAGATGTAAAAGGGGGCATCAATCTTTGTTTTGAGTTTGAACATGCTATATATATTCATATGCGTATCTAACTTTTTTTTGCAACCAAGGAGATTATATCTGGAACCATGCATGAACTGAGGTAAGTTGCATATTTTTTAATATATACTCGTGTACAATGCATATTCAAATGTACCCCCTCCATTCCAAAATAATCGTAGCTTTAGGATTTTCAAGAGTAAAGATTTGTGAAGTTTGACAAATCCTGAAAGTTCAATTCAAGAGAACCAAAAACGTTAATGCTTCTGCTCCCAAATATTGAACGAAGCGCCAAATAGGCCTCTGGTCACCCGAAACCGCACGAGACTAATGTTTTGGTGGTAGGAAATTACTGTCCTGACTCTGGCCCGTATAGCCTATCAGCTCGATGTCCAAAGGTCTAAACCAGGGTAGGTTTGTAACCTCACCAAGACGCTAGTCTCAACCGCCTCTAAGAAGCATTCATATGCCGTGGGCGCCTACCCATGCGCTCGGCCGAAATCTATCTCGCCCACATTTGGGACACCTGACATGACTGTCCTACCCCCAACCCGCAATATGTCCGAAATTTTAGATGGGGGCAAAGTTTGTAACTTTCCCCAAATTTCAAACAAGCGCGTCTCAAACCGAAAAATTGTTCCCCCTTAGTTCCCCGCCTCCCTTCGCTTCCCCATTCATACTCCATGGGCGCGAAAACACCCTCTCCTCCAGCCGTGAAACCCCAGCCTCCTCCGTCCTCCACCCCATAGTGGCCAATCCACCGCCGCCCTCCTCCATCACACCGAAGCCGGTACCCGGACGTCGTCGTCCAACGCAACCGCAACCGCAACGCCCTCAAGGACTTAGCAGCTGAAGCCGAGGCAGATCTGCCTCCACGATGCCGACACCGACGTGCACCGTACTAGAACCACTCCGACCACACCGTCCTGCGCCTCACTGCTGTGGCTCCACTGTCGCAACCGTCCACCGCACCGGAGCTGTTCCCGCTACGCCGTCGTTCGCTGCCTCGGATCTGCTTCCCCGCCGCCGATAGACTACCACCGCACCATACTCAACAACTTGGCCATGGATTCATCCAAGGCTGCACCGTCCTCCACAACTTCTGGTTTGCGGCGAACAACAAGAAGATCGTCGGAAAAACAGAAGGAGGACACATCACTGCCAGCAGAAAGAGGTACTCCTCTTCCCTTATTCGTGCAAATCTTACGTCTCCGCTCACACCGTATTCATCCCACGAAAGAAACTAGTTGAGTGCTTCTTACTGCATCTTCTTCGTGATACTAAATGCACAAGGTTTCCTTCCTTTTACTATTTCACCTTTGCTAGAGGTCAGTAGCCTGCCTGGATTTCAATTCAGGGTCAGTCGATCCGCAATTAAAAGAAGCAGCACCCGCTTAGGCGCGCGGAGCACCTAGTCCGCATGTTCCCCGAGGAAGCAGCGCATCGGTGTCTATCATAGGGGTGTGGGGCGCAGGAGCTGCTTGCACCCGATCTGGAGGTCGGCGGGGCTTGAATGGATGGCCGGGGGTGGTGCCAAGCACGGCGGTGCGGTGAGGTCGAGGGGAGGGCGCAGGCAGGGGAGGAATACTGGGCCGGTGGTCGCTGGCGTTTTGAGGAAGATCGTCAACACTGACTGGCTGGAGGTAGATGAAGGTGATCTGCCTGTTCTTTGTACATCGGACGGTGCAGAAAAAATGGACTGGCCTATTTGCTTTCAGTCGACTGTTATTTTCATAGAATCCTGTAGTAATTTAGTGTGCCATGCATGTTGTAGAGCTATCATATGTCTCCCATCATTTATTTCTCACCGACCTGCTATGTGCTACCTTTACATTGTACTAATTGTGCACACACTTCACCCATACCCACACTATTGTTTTTTTATGCATGGGTATTTTAGACTCTGACGCACTGTTGATGAATGCAGAAAAGAAAAGATAGAAGTCGCTCCAGTGTAATCCGAAGATAAGCACTAAGCATTTCAGCGCTCTAATGGGTGCAGTGTCAGCAGTTGGAGACAGTAAACGTAGCTCTGTAGATGATGATCTCAATTGCCACACACAACCATCCCAGGTGCTTGCTTTAACTTCACGCTGTCAAATGTGGTTGCATGTTGCATATGGTGTCTAGCTTGTATTGCTTCCAATTTGGTTAAATTGCATCTGCTTACTTTACACATTATACCTTTGATAATGACATGCCTTCCTATTTTTGATACATACTACATATGTCTATTAACCATGTCCGTACATCCAACTAATGCTCTTTTGTATCCCTCATCAATCACTTATGATGAGACAGTCACCTGAGTGGGTTACTGTGAGTCACCCTACTCGTTTAAAGAGTGCAGTGTCATCCTCCCCACATGATTCTCAAGAAACAGCAAGGCTAAATGAAGATTGTCAACATAGCTCTCTAGTTGATCACCGCAATTCCCCCACACCACCATCACAGGTGCTTGCTCTTACTTGGCAGTGTGATATGTGGTTGCATGTTGCATATTGTGTCTACCTTGTAATGCTTCTAATTAGGGTAAATTGCATCTACTTAGTTAACACATTATACTTGTGAATATGACATGCCTTCCTGTTTTTGGTACATACTACATCTTTCTATTAACCATGTTCTTACATCAAACTACTTTTCTTGTGTATCCCTCATCAATGCTCCTAATTTGTTAAATTGCATCTCCTTAGCTTACACATTATACATGTGAATATGACACGCCTTCCTGTTTTTGGTACATACTACATCTGCATATCACACCATGTTCTTACATCAAACTACTGTTCTTGTGTATCCTGCGTCTATCGCTTATGATGAGACAGTCACGTGTGTGGGTTAATATGAGACGCAATACTCTTATAAAGAATGCAATTTCATCCTATCCACATGATTCTCAAGAAATAGAAAGCCTAAATGAAGATATTGAACGTAGCTCTGTACCTGAAGACCGCACTTCCCCTACACCACCATCACAGGTGCTTGCTCTAACTTCACAGTGTGATATGTGGTTGCATGTTGCATACGGTGTCTAGCTTGTAATGCTTCTAATTAGGGTAAATTGCATCTGCTTAGTTTACACACTATACCTGTGAATATGACATGCCTTCCTATTTTTGGTACACACTACATCTATGTGTTAACCTTGTTCTTACATGAAACTACCTCTCTTCTGTATCCTGCATCAATCACTTACAATGAGTCACCTTTATTCGTTGCATATTGCATATTATTTCTAGCTTGTTGCCATGTATTGCTTCTAATTTGGTCAAATACATTTGTTAGGGCACCCTTTTAATTTGGCAGACTGATATTGGTTTCATCTTTCATATGGTTTCTAGCTTGCATCGATTCTAGCAAGTTCAAGCACCTTGTGCTTAGTTTACACTTTATACATCATACATGTCAATATGTCACGCCGTCCTGTTTTTCATACATATTCCATCCTCCTATCATGCGGCTGCCTTACATGAAAGTAGTGTTCGTCAGTATCATGCATCAATGAGTTCTGAAGAGCAAATTTTATTCCTTTTTCTTGTGGGTTTGACTTGATAAGGCAAAATCAAGAAAGAGGAAGGAAAAGAGTAAGGAAGGCGATGATGGTGGTCCTATGCAGCAACATAAACGGAGCATTTGTACCGATTCTCCTTGTACTGATAGTGCATTACAAGGTCCAAGTCTCCGCTCCCCTACTCCACCATCCAAGGTGCTTGCTCTAACTTGGCAGTGTGATATCTGGTTGCATGTGGCATATGCTGTCTAGCTCGTATTGCTCCTAATTAGTGTAAATTGCATCTGCTTAGCTTACACATGATACATGTGAATATGACACGCTTTCCTGTTTTTGGTACATACTATATCTATCTATCACACCATGTTCTTACATGAAACTACTCTTCTTGTGTATCCTGCATCGATCACTTATGATGGGACACCTTTAAGTTGGCAGTGTGATATTGGTTTGCGTCTTGAATATGATTTCTAGCATGTATTGGTTCTAGTTTGATGAACGCCACCTATGACGAGACAATTTTAACTTGGCAGAGTGATATTGATTGCACCTTCCATATGGTGTCTTGCGGTGTTTCTAATTTGTTGAAGTGCCTTCTGCTTAGTTACCACATCATAGGTGTGAATATGTCAAGCCGTCCATTTTTTCGTACATATTCCATCCTCGTATCATGACTTTGCCTTTCATCAGAGTAGTGTTCGTCAGTATCATGCATGAATGAGTTCTGAAGAGCGAATGATATTCCTTTTTCTTGTCGGTATGACCTCACAATGCAAAATCAATAAAGCTGAAGGAAATTGGCAAGGCATTGGATGATGGTGGTCCTTCCGAGCAACTGAAATGGAGGTTCTCTATAGATTCTACTCCGCCATGCTCCCAACAAGATTCGCAAGACAATGCAAGGATAGACAGTCAACGTAGCTGTAACACCCACGATGCGGCTATATCTACCACGTGTCGGAGCATGACTTAGAGGCATAACCGCATTGTACGCAAGTCGCAAGAGGGGTAATCTTTACACATCCCATGTACTGAATAAGAAAGAGGTACAGAGTTGGCTTACAATCGCCACTTCACACAATACATAAATATAGCATTACATCATCCAGATACAATCAAGGTCCGACTACGGAACCAAAATAAAGACAACCCCAAATGCGAAAGATCCCTGATCGCCCCAACTGGCTCCACTACTGATCGTCTGGAATAAAACGTAGTAACATCCCGAGTCCTCAATGAACTCCCACTTGAGTTCAGTCGCATCTCCTGGAATGGCATCATCGGCACCTGTATCTGGTTTTGGAAGTAATCTGTGAGTCACAGGGACTCAGCAATCTCACACCCTCGTGATCAAGACTATTTATGCTTATGGGTAGGAAAAGGGTGTGAGGTGGAGCTGCAGCAAGCACTAGCATATATGGTGGCTAACATACGCAAATGAGAGTGAGAAGAGAAGGCAAAGCACGGTCGAGAATCTATGATCAAGAAGAGATCCTAGAACTACTTACGTTCAAGCATAACACGAGACCGTGTTCTCTTCCCAGACTCTGCCGAAAAGAGACCATCACGGCTACACACGATGTTGATTCATTTTAAATTAAGTTAAGTTTCAGGTTCTCTACAACCGGACATTAACAAATTCCCATCTGCCCATAACAGCGGGCAAGGCTTTCGAAAGTTCAAATCCCTGCAGGGGTGTCCCAACTTAGCCCATCACAAGCTCTCACGGTCAACGAAGGATATTCCTTCTCCCAGGATGGCCCGATCAGACTCGGAATCCTGGTTACAAGACATCTCGACAATGGTAAAACAAGACCAGCAAAGCCGCCCGATGTGCCGACAAATCCCGATAGGAGTCGCACGTATCTCGTTCTCATGGCACACCGGATGAACACTATGTACAACTAAAACCAATCCTCAAGTTTCCCCAAGGTGGCGCTGCAAGTGGCTCTGTTTTGGACCAACACTCAGAGGAGCACTGGCCCGGGGGTTTAAAATAAAGATGACCCTTGAGTCCGCGGAACCCAAGGAAAAAAGGCTTAGGTGGCAAATGGTAAAACCAAGGTTGGGCCTTGCTGGAGGAGTTTTATTCAAGGCGAACTGTCAAGGGGTTCCCATTATAACTCAACTGCGTAAGGAACGCAAAATCAAGGAACATAACACTGGTATGACGGAAACTAGGGCGGCAAGAGTGGAACAAAACACCAGGCATAAGGCCGAGCCTTCCACCCTTTACCAAGTATATAGGTGCATTAAAGTAAACAAGATATAATAATGATATCCCAACAATAAACATCTTCCAACAAGGAACAAACTCCAATCTTCACCTACAACTAGCAACGCTATAAGAGGGGCTGAGCAAAGCGGTAACATAGCCAAACAACGGTTTGCTAGGACAAGGTGGGTTGGAGGTTTGACATGGCAATATGGGAGGCATGATAAAGAATGTGGTAGGTATCGCGGCATAGGCATAGCAAAAGAGCGAGCAACTAGCAAGCAAAGATAGAAGTGATTTCGAGGGTATGGTCATCTTGCCTGCAAAATTCTCCGAGTTGACGTAAGCTTGATCCTCGTAAGTGTACTCAACGGGTTCCTCGATCACGTACTCATCTCCCGGCTCTACCCAAAGCAAGAACGCAAGCAAGGGAAACACAATCAACTGCGGTGCAATGCGCAAGCAACATGATGCAAAACATGGCATGCTATGCGGGATATGATATGCAATGCATATGTGTGCTCCGGAAAGAAAAGATTGAACCAGGCCTCAACTTGGCAAACCAAGTGCTCCGCTAGAAATATGAGTTGATTTTGGTCGAAATCGATATAAAGATCACCGGAATCGGATGCATGGTTTGCAAATGGCAAGCAAAACAATAATGGCACTATTCTGCGATTAACAGCACGATGCCATCTAAAATGCATCAAGAAACTAAGCTACTCCACTCTAACATAGCAACAAAGCACATGGCAGTGATCCACTCAAGATGCTTGACAAAAGATGAACACTGATCTATGGCTAAATCACACAACAGCAGGATCAAACAAGCATGGCAAAAGTGCAAAAGATATCAGCATATCAGGCTTAGTGAAAATAACATGTCAGGATTTAACATCAGGAAGCAATGTTTAGAGCAAGATAACAACATGCTATAGGAACATATCATGGCAAAGCAAGGCATGGCATGAATCTACTCAAAGCATATAACAAAAGTCCCTTACTGACCACAAGCCAAAAGGGATCAGAAAATATGATGGCACCCATGTAAACATAGCAAGTTTCGTTATCAGATTCAGACTTAGCAGAAAACTGGACATGACATAAAATAGAGTTACGTAGGCATGTTTGTGAGATCGATGCACTCACCACAAGGCACTGCATGACAAACTAAGCATACACCCATCAAGAAGACATGATCAAGAAGCTAAACATGGCAAGAACAACCTCGTAGCATGCATGGATCAACTACAACAACCTTGGCAAAATTGAATAACATGTAAACACTCTGCCAGGAACATTTTATAGAAAAAGTAGAGCAAGATTGAGTCATGCTAGGGTACTCCATAATTGCAAACAAAGACATGAATGGATAGAACATACCAATATCTCAAAATCATCCTTACTGAACATGCTCAAAAGAGGTATGGATCACTCTATAGCAACCTGAATACATGGCATAAAAATAACATCAGGGAAATGACTTAGAAGAATTCTAAGTCCCTGAAATCAGCAACATCACAAGAGCTACATTGCATGCTTGTGCTAGTCACCACATTGATCACAAAAATACATGGCATACACCCCTGTAAAGATGGCATGGCATAGCCCAAAACACATGTAGGGCTCAAGTTCACAGGAGGCACACATTAATCATGGCAAAAATGACAAATGACCATAATCTGTTAAGAAACAAAAACTAACATTCTATAGCACTCTTGCAACAACATTTTAGGCATCAAGATGGACTCAAACAACCATGGTGCAATAGAACAAAATGAAGAGCACATCGAGACGAACAATTTGATATATCATACACACGAAACGGAGCTACGGTCATGGAGATATGGCATGATGAACAGAGCAACATAATGAAAAAGTTTCGGGACTTAGAGAAATTCAACCTCGGGGAAAAAGTCAACGGGGCAAGGGAACCGAGGCTCGCCAGCGCGGGGCTCGCCGGAGAAGGCGGGGAAGGATGCGGGGCTGTCCGGAGATGGCGGATCCGGGCCGGATCTCGCCGAATCCGGCCGGATCCCGGCGCGGGGAGGCGGAGGAGGTCGCCGGCGGGCGCGGGGCGAGGCCGGGTGCTCGGGGCGGAAGGCGGCCGGTGGC
>NC_057800.1:136187349-136193493 GCF_018294505.1 Triticum aestivum | reverse complement strand
GAGGAAGGGATGATGCAGCAGAGTAGCGTAAGTATTTCCCTTGGTTTTTGATAACCAAGGTATCAATCTAGTAGGAGCCCACGCTCAAGTCCCTCATACCTGCACAAAGCGATAGCTACTCGCAACCAACACGATTAGGGGTTGTCAAGCCCTGCACGGTCACTTACAAGAGTGAGATCTGATAGATAGAATATTTTTGGTATTTTTGATATAAAGATGCAAAGTAAAAAGTAAAGGCAAAGTAAATAGCAAAGCAATATAAAAGTAATGGAGATTGATATGATGAGAATAGGCCCGGGGGCCATAGGTTTCACCAGTGGCTTCTCTCAAGAGCAAAAGTATTCTCCGGTGGGTGAACAAATTACTGTTGAGCAATTGATAGAATTGTGCATAATTATGAGAATATCTAGGCATGATAATGTATATAGGCATCACGTCCGTGACAAGTAGATCGAAACGATTCTGCATCTACTACTATTACTCCACTCATCGACCGCTATCCAGCATGCATCTAGAGTATTAAGTTAAAAACAGAGTAACGCCTTAATCAAGATGACATGATGTAGAGAGATAAATTCATGCAATATGAAATAAAACCCATCTTGTTATCCTCGATGGCAACGATACAATACGTGCCTTGCTGCCCCTTCTGCACTGGGTAAGGACACCACAAGATCGAACCCAAAGCTAAGCACTTCTCCCATGGCAAGAACTACCAATCTAGTTGGCCAAACCAAACGGATAATTCGAAGAGACTTGCAAAGATAACCAATCATGCATAAAAGAATTCAGAGAAGATTCAAATATTATTCATAGATAGACTTGATCATAAACCCACAATTCATCGATCTCAACAAACACACCACGAAAAGAAGATTACATCGAATATATCTCCACAAGAGAGGGGGAGAACTTTGTATTGAGATTCAAAGAGAGAGAAGAAGCCATCTAGCTACTAACTATGGACCCGAAGGTCTGAGGTAAACTACTCACACTTCATCGGAGGGGCTATGATGATGTAGAAGCCCTCCGTGATGACGGCCCTCTTCCGGCGGAGCTCCGGAACAGGCCCTAAGATGGGATCCCGTGGATACAGAAAGTTGCGGTGGTGGAATTAGGTTTTTGGCTCCTATTTTGATTGTTTGGGGGTACGTGTGTATATATAGGAGGAAGGAATACGTCGGTGGAGCACCGAGGGGCCCATGAGGCAGGGGGGCGCCCCCCACCCTCGTGACCACCTCTTTGATCCCTTGCAGTAGGGCCCAAGTCTCCTGGATCATGTTCGGTGAGAAAATCACGTTTCCGAAGATTTTATTCCGTTTGGACTCCGTTTGATATTCTGTTTATCCGAAACACTGAAATAGGCAAAAAAAATAGCAATACTGGGCTGGGCTTCCGGTTAATAGGTTAGTCCCAAAAATAATATAAAAGTGGAAAATAAAGCCCAATATAGTCCAAAACAGTAGATAATATAGCATGGAGCAATCAAAAATTATAGATACGTTAGAGACGTATCAGGCATCCCCAAGCTTAATTCATGCTCGTCCTCGAGTAGGTAAGTGATAAAAAGAGAATTTTTGATGTAGAGTGCTACTTGGCATAATTTCAATGCAAATCTTCTTAATTGTGGTATGAATATTCAGAATAGAAAGATACAAGACAAAAGTTTATATTTATGTAGAAAATAATAATACTTCAAGCATACTAACAAAGCAATTATGTCTTCTCAAAATAACATAGCCAAAGAAAGTTATCCCTACAAAATCATATAGTTTGTCTATTCTCCATCTTCCCCACACGAAGTATTTAAATCATGCACAACCCCGATGACAATCCAAGCAATTGTTTCATACTCTAACTTTTTCAAAACTTTTTCAATCTTCATGCAATACATGAGCGTGAGCCATGGATATAACACTATAGGTGGAATAGAATGGTGGTTGTGGAGAAGACAAAAAGGAGAAGATAGTCTCACATCGACTAGGCGTATCAATGGGCCATGGAGATGCCCATCAATAGATATCAATGTGAGTGAATAGGGATTGCCATGCAACGGATGCACTAGAGCTATAAATGTATGAAAGCTCAACAAAAGAAACTAGTGGGTGTGCATCCAACTTGCTTGCTCATGAAGACCTAGGGAAATTTGAGGAAGCCCATCATTGGAATATACAAGCCAAGTTCTATAACGTAAAATTCACACTAGTATATGAAAGTGACAACATATGAGACTCTCTATATGATGAACATGATGCTACTTTGAACCACAATATATGAGACTTGCTATATCATGGTGCTACTTTATAGCACAAGTTTGGAAAAAAGGATAGTAGCATTGCCCCTTTTTATTTTATTTTTTTGGGCCTTCTTTTTTTCTTTGGCCTTTCTCTTTTTTTGGGATAATGCTCTATTGAATGATGATCAACCCACTTCTATTTATTTACAACTCAATGATTACAACTCGATACTAAAACAAAGTATGACTCTATATGAATGCCTCCAGCGGTGTACCGGGATATGCAATGAATCACGAGTGACAAGTATGAAAGAATTATGAACGGTGGCTTTGCCACAAATACTGTGTCAACTACATGATCATGCTAAGCAATATGACAATGATGGATATGTCATGATGAACCAGATGGTGGAAAGTTGCATGGTAATATATCTCGGAATGGCTATGGAAATGCCATAATAGGTAGGTATGGTGGCTGTTTTGAGGAAGGTATATGGTAGGTGTATGATACCGGCGAAAGTTGCGCGGTATGAGAGAGGCTAGCAAAGGTGGAAGGGTGGGAGTGCGTATAATCCATGGACTCAACATTAGTCATAAAGAACTCATATACTTATTGCGAAAATTTAGAAGTTATCAAAGCAAAGTATTACGCGCATGCTCCTAGGGGGATAGATTGGTAGGAAAGACCATCGCTCGTCCCCGACTGCCACTCATAAGGAATACAATCAATAAACAAATCATGCTCTGACTTCGTTACATAACAGTTCACCATACGTGCATGCTACGGGAATCACAAACCTTAACACAAGTATTTTTTAAATTCACAACTACTCAACTAGCATGACTTTAATACTATCACCTCCATATCTCAAAACAATT
The DNA here is from genome assembly GCF_018294505.1 of Triticum aestivum. NCBI lineage: Eukaryota > Viridiplantae > Streptophyta > Magnoliopsida > Poales > Poaceae > Triticum > Triticum aestivum. Next base: position 136,190,378 of record NC_057800.1, on the reverse strand, counting down.
ATCATGCTTCAATATTTTCTTAGTATTCAACACACTCCAGGCATATTATTATTAAGCAAATTACCATGCTATTAAGAGACTCTCAAAATAATTTAAGTGAAGCATGAGAGATCAATAGTTTCTTTAAAACAAATCCACCACCGGGCTCTAAAAGATCTAAGTGAGGCACATAGAGCAAAATTACAACACTTAAAAGATATAAGTGAAGCACATAGAGCAAAATTATCTAGCTCAAAAGATATAAGTGAAGCACATAGAGCAAAACTACTTAGCTCAAAAGATATAAGTGAAGCACATAGAGTATTCTATCAAATTTTAATTCATGTATGGCTCTCTCAAAAGGTGTGTACAGCAAGGATGATTGTGGCATACTAAGACACAAAGACACAAATAATACAAGACGCTCCAAGCGAAACACATATCATGTTGGTGAATAAAAATATAGCTCCAAGTAAATTACCGATGGAAGTGGACGAAAGAGGGGATGCCTTCTGGGGCATCCCCAAGCTTTGACTTTTTGGTGTCCTTGGAATATCTTGGGGGTGCCATGGGCATCCCCAAGCTTAGGCTCTTGCCACTCCTTGTTCCATGATCCATCAAAAGAATTCACCCAAAACTTGAAAACTTCACAACACAAAACTCAAAATAGAAAACTCGTGAGCTCCGTTAGCGAAAGAAAACAAAAGACCACTTCAGGGCACTGTAATGAACTCATTATTTATTTATATTGGTGTTAAACCTACTGTATTCCAACTTCTATATGGATTATAAACTATTTTACTAGCCATAGATTCATTAAAATAAGCAAACAACACATGAAAAACAGAATCTGTCAAAAACAGAACAGTGTGTAGTAATCTGTAGCTAGCGCAAGATCTGGAACCCCAAAAATTCTAAAATAAATTTCTGGACGTGAGGAATTTATCTATTGATCATATTAAAAATAATTAACTAAATATCACTCTTCAAATAAAAATGACAGCAGTTCTCGTGAGCGCTAAAGTTTCTATTTTTTACAGCAAGTTCAACAAGACTTTCCCCAAGTCTTCCCAACGGTTCTACTTGGCACAAACACTAATTAAACACAAAAAACACAACCAAAACAGAGGATAAATAATTTATTTATTACTAAACAGGAGCAAAAATCAAGGAATAAAAATAAAATTGGGTTGCCTCCCAACAAGCGCTATCGTTTAACGCCCCTAGCTAGGCATAACGAGCAAGAATAGATCTAGGTATTGCCATCTTTGGTAGGCAATTCTTCAATTAGGAATCTACCATCTTTAGGAATTTCTTTCTTTTTATTAATTATCAAACTTTTAGGCACAAGATCGAAAAATTCATTTGTAATAATGATAGCAAAAAGATTGGGATGAATACTTATAGATTTAAGATCAGCAGTTTCCTTACTAGATGATTCACCCTTATTTTTGGGAACATACATGAGCTTGGCGATTTTAGTAGGAGGACTAGGAGTATTCTTTACGGAAGAAAACGCGGTTCCCAAATTTGTACTGATACCCTCAAGTTTATCAATTCTAGTAGAATCTAAGTTCATCTTCTCATTAACTATGGGTTCCTTTTCCTTAATATTTTTCAAAGTCATTCCTACCTTAGATCCATATTGCTGATTTGATTGTGGATCTTTTTATCTAGATTTTCAATTGATTCAATATTAGCAACTTTATTTTCAATAATTTCAAGTCTTTGCATAACATGCTCCAAAGTTAACATGGTTCCATTAACCAAAAGAGGTGGTGAGCCAAATAAATCTATCATAGCATTATAAGAATCAAAAGTATGGCTACCCAAGAAGTTCCCTCCGGTAATGGTATCGAGGATATATCTATACCAAGGATCAACACCTACATAAAAATTGCGAAGAAGAACTAAGGTAGATTGTTTCCTAGTAGATCTATTTTGAGCATTGCAAATTCTATACCAAGCATCTTTTAGATTTTCTCCCTCCCTTTGTTTAAAATTTAGAACTTCACTCTCGGGAGACAACGGAGAAGATATGAGACTAGCCATGACGACAAGCAAACAAAGAGGCAAATAGAGAGGGAGGATAGAGAGAGAGGGCGAACAAAACGGCAAGGGTGAATTGGGGGGAGAGGAAAACGAGAGGCAAATGGCAAATAATGTAATGCGAGAGATAGGGATTATGATGGGTACTTGGTATATTGACTTTTTGCGTAGACTCCCCGGCAATGGCGCCAGAAATCCTTCTTGCTACGTCTTGAGAGTGCGCTGGTTTTCTCCGAAGAGGAAGGGATGATGCAGCAGAGTAGCGTAAGTATTTCCCTCAGTTTTTGAGAACCAAGGTATCAATCCAGTAGGAGCCCACGCTCAAGTCCCTCTGTAACATCCCAAATTTTCAATTTGGAATGTTATACATAGATCATCCATGCATATCATGATTTATTGCATTTCCGTTCCGCAATCCTCGAAATCCTAAGCAACTCAAGGACCCACGGAGAGAGTTGGGGATTTTCCGGTTTTCATATTTTATTTTTTTATCAAATAATGAAACGAGGATTTTGATTTTAATAATTTTTCTCTCCGAGAAATATTTCACATTAAATCAAATGAGTGGAGATAATATGACCTCCAAAATAATTGAAATATTGGAGGAAAAATATTAAAATCATTTATTGGATTTTATTTGGTTTTATTCGGATTTTATTTGCATTAGAAAAATTGCATGTTTTCAAAATTTCATTTTAGGGCCAAGAAAATGTTCAACTCATCCTAAATATTTTATTTAGACGGTGAAAATTTGTTTTGGCATTTTTAGGTTTTTATTTATTTATTAGGATTTTATTTCAGTCGGCGAAGTTTTAAAAAAAAGGGTTCCCGCGCCGACTGGGCCTAAGGCCCAGCCGCGCCAGGCCGCCGCCGCCGCCTCCTGCGCGCGCGCTCCGCCGCCGCCGCCACTCGGACCGGAGTCCGAGTTGGACTCCACCTCCGCCGTGCCTTGCCCCCTCCTCCAAGTCGCTGCCCCACCCCCTTTATATACGCCGCCACCC